>NC_090400.1:22474386-22635239 GCF_036365525.1 Heterodontus francisci | reverse complement strand
TTCTCTCTCCCCTCCCCCTCTCCCCTCCCTCTCTCCCCCGTCTCCCCCCTTCTCCGCCCCCGTCTCCCCCTCTTCTCCCGCTATGTGCTAGTTTGCTTATCCCAATCTATATGAAAGTTTAGATTCTCCATTAAAATTACCCAGCTTTTGCTGCATGCTTGTCTAATCTCTGCACTTGTGCAATCTACCATCTCACAGCAACTAACAGTAGGCCTACACACCACTCTCACTGCAGTTTTAATCCTTTTTTGTTTCTTAATTGTACCCATAAAGACTCCACTGCCTGCTTACCTCTTGTTATATCCTCTCTTTATCAGAAAGTGATTTCATCCTTAATCATTAAGGCTACTCTTTCCCCCACTTCCATTTTCTCTAACTTTCTTGTAGACCTTATAACCTGGTATATTTACTTCTCAGTCCTGACCGGCTTGCAACCATGCCTCCATAATGGCTACCATATATACCTTCCAAGTTGAATTATGCCTGAAATTTATTCAGTTTGCTCCTTATACTCCGAGCGTTTGCATAAAGAGTGCTTATTTGGGCTACAGAGGAAATAGCTTTCTCTATCTAGTCTATCAAAACCTCTCATCATCTTGAAAACCTCTGTTGGATCTCCTCTTAACCTTCTCTGTTCCAAGGAGAACAGTCCTAGCTTTTCCAACCTCTCCTCAGCACTGAAGTTCTTCATCCCTGGTAACATTTTGGTAAACCTTCTTTGTACTCCGTCTAATGCCTTTGCATCTTCCTGAAGTGTGGAGCCTGGAACCCAAGTAACCCATATACTTTTTTAATCACCTTATCAACTTGCTCTGCCACCCTTTTAAAGATTTATGTATATCAACACCAAGGTTGCTCTGCATACTGTCTTTCCATATTAACACTCTCAAAATGCAGTATTTCATACTTCTCATGCTTCTTGAACTCAACTTCCATGCTTCTGCCAATTTTACCATCCTGTGATCATCATTCTGAAGCCTATCTTTATCATGATCTACTTTAGCACTTTTCAAATCATTTGCAAACGTTATAATGCTGCTCTCTACACCAGAGTCTAGGTTGTTTATAAAAATTGCAAAGAGTAATGGAACCAAACTGACCCTTAGGGAATACCATTGCAAACCATCTCCCAGTCTGAAAAACATCCATCCACCGTCACGCTTTGCTTCTTGTCACTGAGCCAATTCTGTATCCAAATCACCATGTTCCCCTTAATTCCAGGGCTTCCCTCTACATAATAAGTCTCCTGTGTGGCACTTTGTCTTTTCTGCCTTCCGAAATTCAATATATACATCTACTGCACCACCTTGATCAACCTTCCCTGTTATCACATCAAAGAATTCAGTCAAGTTAGTCAGATATGATTTTCCTCTGACAAATCCATGCCGGCTCCCCTTAATTAACCCATACCTTTCCAAATGAGAGGTTATTTGTCCCTGATAATGATTTCTAGTAACTCCCCCCACCATCAATGTTAGGCTGACGAGTCTGTAGTTTCCTGGTTTATCCCTCTCCCTTTTCTTGAATAGTGGTATAAAATTAGCAATTTCCAGGATTGAGAGATTGTGACCAATTCCTGTGCTATTTCTACCTTTGCTTCTTTCGGCAACCTGGGATTCATTCCATCTAGATCAGGTGGTTAACCAACTTTCAGTCATGTTAATCTTTTTAGTAAGTCTTCTCTATCTATTATAATATTGCCATAACTTTGTCCATTTTAGTGTGACATCATCGACTTTCTTTGTGAAGACAGATGCAAGTATTCATTTAATACTTTTGCACTGTTCTCACCTCTCCATGAAGATTTTTCTTTGGGTCTTTAATAGGCCCAAACTTTTCCCTAGCTAACTGTTTACATTTTATGGGCTGAATTTTATTGGGTTGCTGCCATCCACGGCGGTGCCCTTTGAACTCGGCGGGCTCCCGCATTCGCCAGCCGCTGCCAAGCTGCCACGATATTAATCACGGGGACTCATTAGAATCACGACGCCGAGCCGCCCTCCCCATATTACGCGGGGTGAGGCAGGACATTTGGCGCAGTGAGAGAGTCTTTGACAGCTGTGCTGCAGGTGCTGGGGCCCTATTTTAAGCGATCCAGCACTTGCTTCCTGACAGCTGTCAAAGAATACTTACCTGACTGCTGAAGATTGGGGCTGCTGTCAATCTGGCAGCAAAGCAGAAAGTGCTGCAGAAATCCAGCAGGTCAGGCAGCATCTGTGGAGTGAGAAGCAGAGTTAACTTGTCCAAGTTCACAGACCTGGAAGTTAACTCTGCTTCTCTCTCCACGAATGCTGCCTGACCTGCTGAGTTACCCCAGCACTTTACGCTTTGCTGCCATATACTTACCCTGCTATGTCCCACTGTCCTGTGAAGTTGCGATCCTCTTCCACTCAAGTGTAACATTCCTTCTTGTAGGCGAGCCATACTTGGGTGAATAATCTTAAATTTGCACATTCCAGGACGTGAGACTTAAATAGACCATAAAAGGTATTACAGAGGTTTACAGAGAACACACTGACGCAAATGGGAATGTACAGGTGTCACAGCAATGTAAATACGTCTTTCACTAAATGTTCCTCATCAACATGTGTGTCTTATTGTCTGTCGGAATGATGTGCGCCAGCATGTAGTGCCAGTGTCACATCCCTGTGCACCGTTGGCCCTTCAGGTGAGCCAACGTATGCAATAACAGCATTGCCATACCACCATTACTCATGAGCGTCTCCATAGATTCAGTGACATGGACATTGGCTCAGCCAGCTGCTATCTCTAATGGTTTGCACAGGGATGCTGCAGATGTAGACTGGTGCACAGCAGGTGAGTGAGGGTGATGTGTGGCTTGCAGGGCTGATGTCAATTCCTATGGAGCAGACAGCCTTTGTCTGATAATCCACTTCCGTACATCTCTAGCTCACTGCTAGCCCTACCTGTAGAGCCTGGGTGCCATCCCATGCGTCTTTCACGTTGTAGGTCTTCAGAGTCCGAGGAGGAATCCTGTTGATGTCTCTCCTCATCATGCAAGGCCTGGCCCCTTTTGGGTGTGTAGTTGTGCAGAGCAGCAAAGAAAGGAGCTGGCCTTTTCTGCCCGTAGTACAGGGCATCACCCTATTCATACAGGCATTGGAGGCGCTCTTTCAGCATGCCGATCTCAGGCTCAATGGTGGCTCATGTAGCTCGGTGGCTGGCGTTGTATCTCTCCCCTGCAGAAGTGGTGGAGTCTCTCACTGGTGTCGAGAGCCATGTCTGCAAAGAATAGCCCTTCTCTCCAAGAAGCCATCCCTCCATCTGAGCCAGTTCAGTGAACAGCGGTGGCAGCCGGGACTGACACAAGACCCAGGTGTCATGGCAGCTGCTTGAGAAGCGGTCACACATTCGCTGGAAGCAGCTGCAGTGTTCGCATACCAGCTTTACCTAGATTGAGAGGGCTCCTTTAATGGTGATGTCTGCAGGTGGTAGCCTGGCAGTAGGCCTGATGGCCACATGAGTGCAGTCTATGAACATTATAATCTATGGTTCTCCAGCATTGGTGCCAGAACCACTGGCCCTCTGGGACTGGCTGTGAGAGTCCCTCCTGAAGCGGACATCCTCACTGGCCCTCCGGTGAAGGGCATTGGTGACCTACCTGATGCAGCGGTGCACTGCTGACTGTGTGACCACACAAAGGTCTCTGGTGGGCCCTTAAAAGGCTGCTGAGGCATCAGGCGTGAGAACCGCTGCCACTATGAGGAACAAAGGCATGGGGTGTCCACTGGAGCCCATGGGCAGCAGGTCACCCTTGAACAGGGCACAGAGACCTGTCACCACCCTCTCTATATGCGCAATCTCCTCTGACACTGGTGCTCTGACATCCGATGGCATGTCATGTTGGTCCTGTAGATGCACGGCAACTATTATGGCGGGATCCCCTTGGGGGCTGCTGCTCACGACCGGGGGCCTCTACATGGATTGTACCTGCCTGTTGGTATTGCCTCTGGCGCACACGCATCTCACGAGCAGGGGATCACACAATGTAGGATGAGCCATATCTATTTCCAGGTGATAAATAAAGTTGAACCCTGACTGTATTTGAAGGTTCCTAACAGCACAGTGTTGACGGTACATCAGTTGCTTTCCTGGGTCAACTATGTGGCGTGCCATGGCATTGCCCATCTTGGCCAACACTCAGAGTGGCACAGCATGACCACATCAAGATCCTATCAGCTGAATCGATTGCCCCTACCATCTATTTAACCTTAATGCTGCTGCCCTTTCTGGCACCCTCCCCACACACAGGGTGCTTAGTGTGCCATTGCCCCCTCACAAACACAGAGCGTACACTGTTTAGGGTGGCACAGTGGCGCAGTGGTTAGCACCGCAGCCTCACAGCTCCAGCGACCCGGGTTCAATTCTGGGTACTGCCTGTGTGGAGTTTGCAAGTTCTCCCTGTGTCTGCGTGGGTTTTCTCCGGGTGCTCCGGTTTCCTCCCACATGCCAAAGACTTGCAGGTTGATAGGTAAAGTGGCCATTAGCAATTGCCCCTAGTATAGGTAGGTGGTAGGGAAATATAGGGACAGGTGGGGATGTGGTAGGAATATGGAATTAGTGTAGGATTAGTATAAATGGGTGGTTGATGGTCAGCACAGACTCGGTGGGCCGAAGGGCCTCTTTCAGTGCTGTATCTCTAAAACTAAAACTAAAAAAAAAACTGTTGACGGAGGGATGGTACACGGTACCTCCCTTCATGCCAGTGCAGTTTTCCATCCAATAATCCCAGCCCCCCCTCCTTTCAGAATGCAGAGTTAGACCCCTGTGTATCCCCCTCCCACCCTCCTCCCTTCTGTAATGCAGAGTGAGGACCCCGGCGGCTTTTCATATCGTGAACGGGACGGCCGACCGTTCACCGAAAAATCTGGCAGTGTCAGTGGAGAGGCGGTGGGCTGCATAATCAGCATAGTTAAGTAAGCATTACCATATACTAATTGTGGTGCTGCCGCCGTGTGGCGAGGGGGTCCATACCAAGGTCCCACCGCCAGCGGTAAAATGCGATGGGCCCGTCTTGACGTCTCGGTCCTCTCCCCGCAGCATTTTAGCAGCCCCACATTGTGACCCGCAGCATCGAGGGGCCGGTAAAATTCATCCCTATATGTTTATAAAATTCATATGCTTTAGGGTTCAATTTAATGTTACCTGCTAATCTTTACTCATAATCTCTCTTTGCCCTCTCACATTAACTTTCTCAATTCTCTCCTGTACTTTCCATAATCTTCCTGGTTCTCACTCCTGACATTTTCCATAATCTCCTTTTTCAGTTTTATTTCAGCTTTCATTTTCCTTTGTCATCCAGGGCAGATTTCGCTGTGGATGCTCTACCTTTTCCCTTCAAAGGAATATGCCTAGTTTATACCAGAACTGCCTCGTCTCTGAATGCCCTACATTGCTGCAGAATAATAGAAAAGGAAAAAGAGGAGGGGGAAATAGTAGTATTGATTAAGGATGATATGATTTACTAGATGGTTCTAGTTTTATTTGGCTTGAGGTGAGAAACGGAGGAGGAGCTGTTATACCTTTGGGAGTTTTTTGTTATAAAGCTCCGAACAGTGAGAAGGAGATGGAGAAGAAAATTGGTCTGCAAATTTCAAAGGTGTCTAACAAAAATATTTGAAGACGTTAATTACCCTAATATAAACTGAGAAAACATAGCGTTAAGGTTAGTTAGGGAAGGAGAGGAAATTCTGATATGTGCACAGGAGAACTTTCTTGATTAATCTGTCTCCAGTCCCACAACAAAGGAAGCAATATTACAAGAGCAAAGTACTGTGAATGCTGAAAATCTGAAGTAAAGACAAAAAGTGCTGGAAGTGATCAGCAGGTCAGGCAGCATTTGTGGAGAGAGAAACAGAGTTAATGTTTCGGATCGATGACCTTTCATCAGAACTGGGAAAAGCAGGAAATATAATAGGTTTTAAGCAGGTGAGATGGGGGAGCATGGGAAAAAGAACAAATGGGAAGATCCGTGGTTGGGTGGAAGACAGGAAAGATTAAATGACAAAAGAGTTAGTCATGCAGAGCCAAAGGGAGTGGCAATGGGACAAGAAAAGAAACAAAAAATGTGCCTAGAGCAGTTGTGAATGGCAGAATGATGAACAGCTGCTGTCTGAAAACAAAAACAAGCCATAAACCGAAACATGAAAAAGAAACAAAATGGGGGCAAAGATTATGGTCTGAAATTATTAAACTCAGTGTTGAGTCTGGAAGGTTGTAAAGTGTCTAATCGAAAGGTGAGGTGCTGTGCCTTGAGCTTACATTGAGCTTCATTGGAACACTGCAGGAAGCCGAGGCCAGCGTGAGAGTAAGGGGGAAAATTAAAATGACAGGCTACTAGTAGCTCGGGACCATGCTTGTGGACTGAACGGAGGTATTCCGCAAAGCGGTCCCCCAATCTGCGTTTGTTCTCCCCAATGTAGATCAGACCACCTTGTAAACAGCGAATACAGTATATTAAATTAAAGAACTACACTAAAATCGTTGTTTAATTGGAAGGAGTCTTTGGGGCCTTGGATGATAAGGAGAGAGGAGGTAAATGGGCAGGTGTTGCATCTCCTGCACTTGTATGAAAAGGTGCCATGGGAAGTGAAGGGGGTATTGGGGCTTATTGAGGAGTGGACCAAGGTGACACTGATGAAATAGTCCCTTCAGAATGCTGAAAGGGGATGGGAGGGGAGGTGAAGATGCGTTTAGTGGTGGCATCACGCTGTAGGTGCTGGAAATGTTGGACGATGATCCATTGAATATGGAGGCTGGTGGGGTGAAAGGTGAGGACAAGGAGAACGCTATCATGGTTCTGGGAGAGCAGAAGTGCAGGAAGTAGAACGGACATGGGCGAGGACTCTCAACCGTGGTGGTGGTGGTGAGGGATGGGGTTGGCGGGAATCCTCAGTTGAGGAGAAAGGAAGGCATATCAGAAGCGCTGGTATGAAAGGTTGCATCATCAGAACAGATATGACGGAGGAACTGGGAGAGCCCCAATTTTGTTAATTAGCCTTTTATGTAGTACTTTGACATCGGCTTTCTTAAAATCCAAATCGACGACATCCATTGCTGTCCCCTCATAACCTTTTCTGTTACTTCATCAAAAAAATCAAGTAGATTAGTCAAGCACAATCTGCCATTGCCAGTTCTGTTGAAGGGTCACTGACCTGAAACATTAACTCTACTTCTCTCTCCACAGATGCTGCCAGACCTGCTGAGTATTTTCCAGCACTTTTTGTTTTTATTTCTGCCTTTTACAAATGGCTCTCCCTAATTAACTCAAACCTCTCCAAGTGCCTGTTGATTTTTTTTCCCTGATTATTGTTACTCATCACAGATGTTAAACTGTCCGGCCTTTAGTTACTCGGAATGTCCTGCCCCCTCTCTTGAATAAGGATGTCACAATTGATACTCTCCAGTCCTCTGGCATCTCCCCCATATGTAGGGAAGATTATGGCAAGCCCTTCCACTATCTCCACTCCCACTTGCTTTGGCAACCTGGGATGCAAGCCATTCGGATCAGGTGGCTTATCCGCTCTAAGCATAGCCAACTTTCCAATACATCTTGTCTATCAATTTTCACCTCATCCATTATCTTTACCATCTCTGCTTCTACTGATATTTTATTGTCATCCTCTACTGTAGTAAATACTGATTCAAGTACTCAGTAAGTATTCTAGTCTTGCCTGTGCCTCTAAGCATATATCACCCTCTTTGTCCCCACCCCACCTCCTACAACCTGCTTACTATTTACATGCCGGTAGAGGATTTTTGCGTTCCCTTTTATGTTGACTACCATTCTATTCTTATATTCTCTCTTTGCCAGTCGTATTTTCCTCTTCACTTCCCCTCTCAACTTATTGTATTTAGCCCAGTTCTCGCTTGAAGAATTCAATTGACATGAAATATACACCCTCTTTTTTTGTTTCATCATATTCTTTATCTCCCTCATCATCTAAAAAACGCGTTTCCTGCATGACAATAGTGACTACACTTCAAAAAGTAGTTCATTGGCTATAAAGCGCTTTGAGATGTCTGGTGGTCGTGAAAGGTGCTATATAAATGCAAGTCTTTTCTTTTCCAAGGATTCTTGGTTTTGGTTCCCTTACCTTTTGCTGTTGTTGGAATGTACCTAACCTGTACCTGATAGATCTCCTCCTTAAAGATCACCCATTGCTTCGTAACAGTTTTTCCTGCCAATTTTTGGTACTTTTTTAACCTGGCTAGATCCCCTCTTATCCCATTAAAGTTAGCCCTCTTCCAATTTAGAATTTCTTCTTATTCTTCTCCATTGCTGCTCCGGTTCTGGACTTGGTTTTACGTAATGAAGCTGAGCAGGTGGAAGGAGTGGCAGTGGGAGAGTATTTTGGTGGTAGTGATCATAATTCAGTTAGTTTTAACTGAATTATGGAAAAGGACAGAGATAGAACAGGAGTTAAAGTTCTAAATTGGGGTAGGGACAATTTTACTAAACTGAACGCATACTGTTAATCCGACTGCTCACCGCCTCTGGTCCAGTACACCTACTCAGCATCTATGCTCCAACACTCTGCTCCCCACCTGAAGCTAAAGACCAGTTCTACGAGGAACTCCATAATATCATTAGTAGCATCCCCAATACCGAACATCTGTTCCTGCTGGGAGACTTTAATGCCAGGGTTGGGGCCGACCATGACTCATGGCCCTCCTGCCTTGCGCGCTATGGCATTGGAAGGATGAATGAGAATGGACAGAGACTGCTTGAGTTCTGTACCTATCATAACCTCTGCATCACCAACTCGTTCTTTCACAATAAACCCTGTCACCAGGTTTCTTGGAGGCACCCAAGATCACGTCGTTGGCACCAGCTGGACCTCATCGTCACAAGGCGAGCCTCTTTAAACAGCGTTCAAACCACACACAGCTTCCACAGTGCAGACTGCGACACCGACCACTCCCTGGTGTGCAGCAAGGTTAGACTCAAACCAACGAAGCTGCATCACTCCAAGCAGAAGGGCCACCTGCGCATCAACACGAGCATAATTTCTTATCCACAGCTGTTACAAAAATTTCTAAATTCACTTGAAAAAGCCCTTCAAAACACTCCCACAGGGGATGCAGAGACCAAGTGGGCCCACATCAGAGACGCCATCTATGAGTCAGCTGTGACCACCTATGGCAAACATGTGAAGCGGAATGCAGACTGGTTTCAATCTCACTTTGAAGAGCTGGAACCTGTCTTAGCCGCTAAGCGCATTGCACTGCTGAACTACAAGAAAGCCCCCAGTGAGTTAACATCCGTAGCACTTAAAACAGCCAGAAGCGCTGCAAAAAGAACAGCCAGGTGCTGTGCAAATGACTACTGGCAACACCTATGCAGTCATATTCAGCTGGCCTCAGACACCGGAAACATCAGAGGAATGTATGATGGCATTAAGAGAGCTTTTGGGCCAAGCATCAAGAAGATCGCCCCCCTCAAATCAAAATCAGGGGACACAATCACTGACCAACGCAAGCAAATGGACCGCTGGGCTGAGCACTACCTAGAACTGTACTCCAGGGAGAATGTTGTCACTGAGACCGCCCTCAATGCAGCCCAGCCTCTGCCAGTCATGGATGAGCTGGACGTACAGCCAACAAAATCGGAACTCAGTAATGCCATTGATTCTCTAGCCAGCGGAAAAGCCCCTGGGAAGGACGGCATTACCCCTGAAATAATTAAGAGTGCTAAGCCTGCTATATTCTCAGCGCTCTACAAACTGCTTTGCCTGTGCTGGGATGAGGGAGCAGTACCACAGGACGTGCGCGATGCCAATATCATCACCCTCTATAAAAACAAAGGTGACCACGGTGACAGCAACAACTACCGTGGAATTTCCCTGCTCAGCATAGTGGGGAAAGTCTTCGCTCAAGTTGCTTTAAAAAGGCTCCAGAAGCTGGCCGAGCGTGTCTACCCTGACGCACAGTGTGGCTTTCGAGCAGAGAGATCGACCATTGACATGCTGTTCTCCCTTCGTCAGATACAGGAGAAATGCCGCGAACAACAGATGCCCCTCTACGTTGCTTTCATTGATCTCACCAAAGCCTTTGACCTTGTCAGCAGACGTGGTCTCTTCAGACTACTAGAAAAGATCGGATGTCCACCAAAGCTACTAAGTATCATCACCTCATTCCATGACAATATGAAAGGCACAATTCAGCATAGCAGCACCTCATCAGACCCCTTTCCTATCCTGAGTGGCGTGAAACAGGGCTGTGTTCTTGCACCTACACTGTTTGGGATTTTCTTCTCCCTGCTGCTCTCACATGCGTTCAAGTCTTCAGAAGAAGGAATTTTCCTCCACGCAAGATCAGGTGGCAGGTTGTTCAACCTTGCTCGTCTAAGAGCGAAGACCAAAGTACGGAAAGTCCTCTTCAGGGAACTTCTCTTTTGCTGACGATGCTGCATTAACATCTCACACTGAAGAGTCTGCAGAATCTCATCGACAGGTTTGCGGCTGCCTGCAACGAATTTGGCCTAACCATTATCCTCAAGAAAACGAACATCATGGGACAGGACGTCAAAAATGCTCCATCCATCAATATCGGCGACCACACTCTGGAAGTGGTTCAAGAGTTCACCTACCTAGGCTCAACTATCACCAGTAACCCGTCTCTCGATGCAGAAATCAACAAGCTTCCACTGCTATGTCCAGACTGGCCAAGAGAGTGTGGGAAAATGGCGCACTGACACGGAACACAAAAGTCTGCGTGTATCAAGCCCGTGTCCTCAGTACCTTGCTCGACGGCAGCGAGGCCTGGACAACGTATGTCAGCCTAGAGCGACGTGTCAATTCAGTCCATCTTCGCTGCCTCCGGAGAATCCTTGGCATCAGGTGGCAGGACCGTATCTCCAACACAGAAGTCCTTGAGGCGGCCAACATCCCCAGCTTATACACACTCTTCGCTGGCGGGCAGCCATAAAGTCAGCGCGGAAGTGTGGCGAGTCGAAGAGACTTAGCAGTCGGCAGGAAAAAAGACAGAAGCGCAAGGGGAGAGCCAACTGCGAAACAGCCCTGACAACCAATTTTATCTGCAGTACTTGTGGAAGAGTCTGTCACTCTAGTATTGGCCTTTATAGCCACTCCACAAACCACTGACCACCTCCAGGCACTTACCCATTGTCTCCCGAGACAAGGAGGCCAAAGAAGAAGAAAGAAGGAAAAGCGATTTAGCAAAAGTGGACTGGAGTCAGCTACTTGAAGGTAAATCAGTGCCAGAGCAATGAAAGGCATTCAACGGGGAGATTCAGCGGGTTCAGAGTAAACATGTTCTCACAAGAAAAAGGGTGGAACAGACAAATCTAGAGCCCCCTGGATGTCAAGGAGCATACAGTGTATGATAAGGCAGAAAAGGAAAGCTTATGTCAGATACCTAGAACTCCATTCTACAGAAAGATGAGAGGAGTATAGAAAGTGGGGGCTGAAATCAAAAAGGAAATTAGGAAAGCAAAGAGAGGGCATGAAAGAATATTGGCAAATAAAATCAAGGAGAACCCAAAGATGTTTTATCAATACATTACATTCAGAGTAAGAGGATAACTAAGGAAAGAGGAGGTGGAGGTTGTGGGTATGGTTCTTAATGAATACTTTGTATCTGTCTTCACAAAAGAGGGTGACAATGCAGACATTGTAGTTGAGGAAGAGTGTGAAGTATTGGATGTGATAAACATAGGGAGAGAGGAAGTATTAAGGGGATGAGCATCCTTAAAAATGGTTAAATCACCAGGGCTGGATGAAATGTACCCCAGGCTATTAAAAGAAGCCAGGGGATAGACTGAATAATTACAGGCCAGTCAGCCTAATCTCGGTAGTGGGCAAATTATTGGAATCAATTCTGACAGACAGGATAAACTGCCACTTCGAAAGGCATGGATTAATCAAGGATAGTCAGCATGCATTTGTTAAGGGAAGATCATGTCTGACTAACTTGATTGAATTTTTTGAGAAAGTAACAAGGAGGATTGATGAGGGTAGTGCAGCTGTTGAGGTCTACATGGATTTTAGCAAGGCTTTTGATAACGTCCCACATGGCAGACTGGTTAAAAAATAAAAATCCATGGGATCCAGGGGAATGTAGCAAGCTGGATCAAAATTGGCAGGAAACAAGGGTAATTGTTGACGGGTGTTTTTTGCGACTGGAAAGCTGTTTCCAGTGGGGTTCCACAGGGCTCATTCCTAGGTCCCCTGCTTTTTGTGGTATATAGTAACTATTTGGACATAAATGTAAGGGGAATGATCAAGATGTTTGCAGACAACACAAAAATTGGCCATGTGGTTGATAGTGAGGAGGTTAGCTGTAAACTACAGGAAGATATCAATGGACTGGGCAGTAAAGTGGCAAATGGAATTTAATCCAGAGAAGTGTGAGGTGATGCATTTGGGATAGGTCAAACAAGGCAAAGAATACACAATAAATGGGAGGATACTGAGTGGTGTAGAGGAAGTGAGGGAACTTGGAGTGAATGTCCACAGATCCCTGAAGGTAGCAGGACAGGTCGATAAGGTGGCTAAGAAGGCGTATGGAATCCTTTCCTTTATTAGCCGAGGCATAGAATATAAGAATAGGAAGGCTATGCTGGAACTGTATAAAACATTAGTTAGGCCAGAACTGTGCGCAGTTCTGGTCTCCTCATTACAGAAAGGATGTAATTGCACTACAGAGGGTACATAAGAGATTTACGAGGATGTTGCCAGGACTGGAAAATTGCAGCTATGAGGAAAGATTGGATAGGCTGAGGCTGTTCTCCTTGAAACAGAGGAGGCTGAGGGGAGATTTGATTGAGATGTCCAAAATTGTGCAGGGCCTAGATAGAGTGGATGTGAAGGGCTTATTTAACTTCGCAGAGAGGTCAGTGATGAGGGGGCATAGACTTAAAGTGATTGGTAGAAGGATTAGAGGGGAGATGAGGAAAAATGTTTTCACCCAGAGGGTGATGGGGGTCTGGAACTCACTGCCTGAAAGGGTGGAAAAGGCAGAAAACCTCATCTCATTTAAAAGGTGCCTGGATGTGCACCTGAAGTGCTGTAACCTGCAGGGCTATGAACCAAATGCTAGATAGTGGGATTAGGCTGGGTGGCTCTTTTTTTTCAGCTACGCAGACACGATGGGCCAGTGGCCTCTTTCTGTGCTGTAAACTGTCTATGATTCTATTGCTAATATAAACCTTATAAAATGATCACTCTTATCCAGTGGTCCCCCAACAGACACTTGGCCCACCTCATTCCCCAGCACCAGATCCAGCAATGCCTCCTTCCTAGTTGGAACAAGGACATACTGGTCAAGGAAGTTCTGAATCATTTCAGAAATTCCTGCGCTTCCTTATCCTTTATTCTAACATTATCCCAATTGATATTTGGGTAATTAAAGTCCCTCAATATCACCACTCTATAGTTCTTGCATATTTCTGTGATTTCCCTGCAGATTTGCTCCTCTAGCTCTCTCTCTCACTATTTGGAGCCTGTAGAATTACCCCAGTAACGTGATCATCCCTTTTAATCTTCTCAACGCTAACCAAATAGATTCTGTCTTTGCCCCCCTCAAAGACATCCTCTCTTTCCAACACTACAATGTCTTCCCTAATCAGTACTGCCACCCCACCTCCCTTTTTCCTTCCCTATTTTTTCTGAACACTTTATATCCTTTACTATTAAGGACCCAGGTCTCACCATTTTTTAGCCACATTTCCATTATTGCCACTACGTAATATTCCCACACTGCGGTTTGTTCTTGTAGCTCACCAATCTTATTCACCACACTTTGTGTTTTTATATACATGCATTGTAAACCTGTCTTTACATTCCTCGTAGTCCTTCTTAGTCTTCTCCTGTCTCATATGGTACTACTTCCTTCTCTGGTACTGTTCACCACTCTCGCTCCTTTATGCACATTATTCCTCTTTTCTATTTCTATATGCTGGTGCCCATCCCCCTGCCAATTTGATTGTAAATTGCTGGTTCCTGGTCAATCTGTAAACTTCCTTCAGCAACTGTGAGCACGACATGGCTGGAATTTCTTCTTTTTATATGTATTTTTAATATTGTTCAGTTGTGATTTTGTTGATTCATCCAATGTGTGACAGATTCTGACAATATTTATATAAGAAAATAGATGTGTTCCTTAGAAATTACATTTTTGTGAAACAAGTTTGAGTATTATGATTTGGGTTGCCTTGCTGCAACTGCTGTGTGCTGTTCGCAACTTTTCTATCAGTCAGCTTTAGTGTCTGAGCCTTTATCAGTCTGTGTGGATTAGCAATTAATTTATTTAAGTTTTAAAGCTCAGTCCCTCACAAATTTAGCTCATTGACTGTGAACTCTGAACTACCACAGGGAGAAGAAGTGGGTGACGGTGGGCGACACGTCACTGCGGATATTTAAATGGGTACCAGTGACTGACCCCAAAGAGGTGGGTAGAGATGAAAAGTCATGCATTTATAGCTCATGATAATTCACTTTAATCGATGTAAAAATTGAAGTCTGTGATGTCAAGGTTATATGAGAAATCGGTTTAGGCAATCTCGATGCAGTTTCTGGTGGGTTTGGACCTACAACTCAAAAATGCCCCTACTTTAACATTAAATGCCATGGTGCACACAAAATTTCAGAGTGTTGATGTTGGGGCTAAGGTTCGTTGTTTCGATAGGGAGCTTTCATCTAAGTGTGCTGTACCTCACCTGTGAGTGGTTGATGCTGACACTGGGTGCTCAAAATATGAAAGTGTTCAATTTCTCAGCAGAAAATTCACAAAGCAAAACTTAAGTTGCACTAAATGTGTATTATCACGACCACTAGCGGAGTGGGGGAGAAAGATACTTCACTTTTTGGATATAATTGAGATTGCCATTTTTCTTTTTAACTTGTTTCTCTTGTTTTGTTTTGAGTGTTCTGTGGATGCTGGAAGACTTACTGAAAGAAACTGGTTACTGAACTTAACAGTATGATATTCATTTCAACTGTGTGGTCCTTTGCCCCAAACTCATGAAATTCCCAACCACTCATTTTCTGTCCTGGACTCTTGTTTTGACTTTCTTTTTCACAGACACTATCCGCCTCCCTTCCAAATATGCTTTCATCATGCCCCTCCTCCAAAAAACCCAATCTCTGGCCTTGCAAACTATTGCCCCATCCTCTCAAACCCTGGATGTGTTATCATATACCAGGTTCATCCTTATCTCTCGCACAACTCGGTTTGAATTTCTGCAACCAGATTTCTGCCTCCTATATTACCAAAGTCACAAACCACATTGTGACTGTGGTGCTTTATTCATCCTCATCCTTTCTGCAGCCTTTGACATGGCCATCCACAGTATCCTCCTCCAGTGCCTCTCCTCTGTTGTCATGCTAGTGAGACTGCTGTCACTTGGTTCTATACTAATCCCATTATAGCCAGAACATCTCTACCAATGACATCTTGGCCCTTTCCTCTACCTCATCTACCTGCTGCCCATTTGGAGCCATCATTCACAGACATAGGTCAGCTTCTACATAAATGCTGATGACAGCTATCTCTATCTCTCTACCATATCTCTCCTCCAACATCAACTTCCTCCATTGTCTTTGGCCCCCACCACAAACACTTTACTGTTGCCGTCGACTTCATCCCTGACCACTGTCTCTGTCTGAATCAGATTGTTCGCAACCCTGTTATCCTATTCAACCCCAAGCTGAGCTTCCAATGTCATATTCTATCACAAATGCTGCTTACTTCAACCTCTGTAATGTCACCTGCCTTTGCCCCTACTGCTGCCACTGAGACCCTCATTCTTGCCTTTGTTACTTCCAGACCTGACTATTTCAAACAAAAACAAGAAATGCTGGAATCACTCAGCAGGTCTGGCAGCATCTGTGGAAAGAGAAGCAGAGTTAACGTTTCGGGTCAGCGACCCTTTCAATGTTCTTCTCGTTGTCCTGCCATCCGCCACTCTCCATAAATGTCAATTCATCTAAAACTCTGCTTCCTCATATACTATTCTGCACCAAGTCCAGCTTGCTCATCACCCCTGTTCTTGCTAATCTATGTTGGTACTTGGTTTTTTTAGCAGCTCAAGTTAAAAACTTTCATCCTTGAGTTTAAATCCCTTCATGGCCTCGTCCCTCTGCATCTCTAACCTTCTCCAGCTGTCAACCACATTCAAATTACCCCTTTCTTGACTCCTGCCTTGTGCATCTCTGCCCTACACCTCCCATTTCCATTGTTCTATTATTGATGCTTGTCCTTTC
Organism: Heterodontus francisci; assembly: GCF_036365525.1. Classification (NCBI taxonomy): domain Eukaryota; kingdom Metazoa; phylum Chordata; class Chondrichthyes; order Heterodontiformes; family Heterodontidae; genus Heterodontus; species Heterodontus francisci. Next base: position 22,618,992 of record NC_090400.1, on the reverse strand, counting down.
AGCCTTTTTCTTTACGCATTTGTGAAGCACCTTGGAACAATTTTTCAATGATAAAGGTACAAATATAAGTTAACTCTAATCCCTCACACTGGACTCAGTAATTCCTTAAAATCAGTCAGTCTTAGTGATAGCAGTCACTAAAGAAATAATTGTTATAATTGACAATCTTTGACTCTCTTATTTTTCTCTTTTTTCCCCCAAAGGACATCCGAGCTCCCCGAATGGCTCAATTGGTAAGTGTATTGACCTGTGTAGAACCAGGAAGGTCCCAGGTTCACTTCCCAGTCTGTGCTGAATTGGCTGATTTCAGCTCAGCTTCTTTCAGAAATGCTACAACTGACCTTAGTGAGCTTGTGTTAGCAAGGGTGTTAAAAACCATCCTGGGTTCTCACTGTGATCATTATCCAGTGACTCCTGCTGAGCTGGGTATTGGTAAGGGCAGGGACTGGTTTGACTGTTTCTCCCACTTGGTTGAATTGCCCCCTTCATCTGTTTAAATTCACACATGAAGAATGGTCACTTAGTGATACCATACTTCAGTGCGAGTTAATGCCTTTGCTACATCTGCAGGAGAGGTAGGAGGAAACCTAGATGAGAAGGGAAAGACAAAAGGACAAATGTAAGACTCCTTTGGGGTCACCCCAAAGATGGGATTGGAAGCCGGGTTGGGGGGGCGGGGGATGGTCCCAAAAATACTAGCACTAGGCAGCGTGTCAATTTCAAGGCGCCGATCTTGACGTCGGCAATAATCAGCAGTGCTGGGAGTTGGGGGGTGCGGTGGTGGTGGTGGGTCAGGAATCCTGCTCTCCCTCCAATTTAGGATAATTAACATAGTTTAGAAGCTTGTTCAGAGCTTGTAAGGGGTTTAAGTTCTAACTTCTAAAGAGGTGCAAAGGTAAGATACGCCTTCTGAAACAGATCGGCTGGGGGAAGGCAGGTACACAGTGGGAAATCAGTCATGGTTCCCCCAGGGCATCACCCCGGTCCCATAAGAGGGTCAGCGGGGCAAAGGGGTACTCAGCACTTAATAAGACAGAGCTACCTGGAGATGACCGAGACCCATTTCCGCAGGAGACTGCGACTCTCGAAGCAGATGGTCACAGAAGACCTCACACCTCGCAGCACTGGTCAACAGAGAGGTGCCCTTTTTTATTTCCAAAATATACTTTATTCATAAAAAATCTGTAAAAAAAAAAAATACATTACAAAACAGTTCCAAAAAGCACCAAGTCAAACAATACAAAGAGTGCAAAGGAGATCAGTTCCCTTCAATACAGGAGTGAGTTGCCTCACAACCCTTCCATTTCATTTTACATGCCATGTACATTTTACAGCAAACAAATATTTTCTGGATACAGTTTGAGGGGTTTCCCATGGATCCAGCCCCTCAGTTCACCTTGGTGGGGGGACCTTACACAGTGGTCTTTCCCCATTGAGCCTTTGCCGCGACTGCCCCAAGCTTTAGTGCGTCCCTCAGCACGTAGTCCTGGACCTTGGAATGTGCCAGTCTGCAACATTCGATCGTGGACAACTCTTTGCACTGGAGAGATGCCCTGCTGCATGACATGGTGGTGTCCTCCTGCCACCCTCCGGGAAGAGAACCTCTCTCCACTCCCTCACAGCCCCGTCAGTGGCTGTCAAAGTCACTGTGACCTTGAACCTCTTTGCTTCTGTCTTCTTCCAGAAACAGCTGCAGACCTTGGTGGCATCTCAAAAACAGCTGCCACCATTACATCTCACTGATGCCCTCTGACAGAGCTGGACAGCACATTCATTTACTGACAGATATGGCCTTGCTGAGACAGGGCATTGGGTTTCGCCTCCTATCACCAAGTGCATAGCATTATCAATTTGCATCCATGTGGTCATCAAGGCACCAGCGACCGGCCAGTGAGATCTGTCAACAGGAAGAGCATCCAGTCCCTCAACGTGCAACTGGTCCGCAACCACAACAGGAGCTTCCTGCATGTGTGTGCTTGCTTTCCTGGCAGCTGCCATGACTCCTTCATCTTCTGCCAATCCTAGCTTTCTCAGATCTTCACTCCAATCCCAAGTGCGTGGATGGATCAGAGGGAATAAGGGATATCCCTCGAAGAGATGGCTACTGGCCCCAGATAAAGGCACAGAGGCAATACAACCAATGCCACCTGCTCCCTAGGACAACCATTGAGCAGGCCATTGCGCTTGTGAAGATGCGGTTCCGGTGCGTGGACCGGTTGGGTGGTTCCCTCCAATACCCACCTGCAGTGGTCTCTGTCATTGTGGTGGTCGGCTGCACTCTCCATAACCTGGCTCTCCTGAGATGTGTGGATCTTGAGGACAATGAGGCCCTGGAAGGAGTCAGCTCATCAGGGGAGGAGCAGGCGTCGAGAGGAGGCGGAGGGAGATAACACTGAACAGAGAGGTTCCCCTCCTGCACGACATGGTGGCGTCCTCCTGCTACCCTCCGGGAAGAGAACCTCTCTCCTCTTCCTCACAGTCTCCAGTATTAGATCGAGGTCAGCATCGATGAAGCGAGGGGCTGCCATGTCTCAGGTGCCAGGCTTCCGCTTCCCCTGTGACAAATTGCTTCTCTCTGGTGCAGTGGAAGGCTTTGACAGATCTTTCCCTCAGCACAACCAGCAACCTCATTGATGGCTGGCGTGGGATTCTAAATGAGTCTCACACTTCATCATCTGACCCGCCTCTGTTCCCACCCCCACTAGCTCTTAAATGGAAAGGAAACCCGTCTCCATACCAGTTAAAGGCTCACCCCCATGAAAATCTGAACTTTAAGCAGTTTCCTACCAGAGGTGGGTTTCCGACCCAAAAACTGACCTGGTTCCTGTTTCCTGCTTCTGTGGCGAGAATTTAGCCCCATGTGTCAAGAAACAAATAATGGATCAGACGTGTCACCAGTGACACCAACTCTATGTATTTGTGTGTTCCAGTGTTGTCACTAGTGTTAGATTAGATTAGATTAGAGATACAGCACTGAAACAGGCCCTTCGGCCCACCGAGTCTGTGCCGAACATCAGCCACCCATTTATACTAATCCTACACTAATCCCATATTCCTACCAAACATCCCCACCTGTCCCTATATTTCCCTACCACCTAGTGACAATTTATAATGGCCAATTTACCTATCAACCTGCAAGTCTTTTAGCTTGTGGGAGGAAACCGGAGCACCCGGAGAAAACCCACGCAGACACAGGGAGAACTTGCAAACTCCACACAGGCAGTACCCGGAATCGAACCCGGGTCCCTGGAGCTGTGAGGCTGCGGTGCTAACCACTGCGCCACTGTGCCGCCCCAAAGTGGTACCAATATATTATAGGAAAACCAAATGCCCCTACAGCTCTCTGCAGAGACATGTTTATAAGGGCATATTTTACAATTATATCATTGAATACTGTCACAATTCAAGTGAACTTAGCACAAGACAACCACAGACAAATACAAGCTCCTTTTTGAGTCATGAGAGAGGAAATAGCTGTGAATTCATACAAGTCTGTCTTAGCTTCAAAGTTTTTTAAATTGGAAAATCTGGGGAAGGGCCAAAGTGCAGGACACTGGCAAGGTTGCAAAGAGATTGTAGGAGGGAGTGAAGACTGAGGGAGGCAAGGAGTTCCACAGTTTTGATGTCCTGGAAATCATCAGTTATAGTAGGAGACAAAGCTGTGAGTCTTAAATTCAACACATGGAGGGTGCAGAAAATGTAAGGTGGCATATTTGTAGCTTAGGAGAAGCAAGAAAGAACAATTCAGAAAGCAATGATCACAATGATAAAATAGAGAGATCACAAGGTTAAAGGCTGTGAATGAATCAAGGCTGATTTATTTAGACTATTATCCCCTTCCCACTTTCAGTACTTAGAAAGGAGTTTTGTTTGGAATAAAGAAACAATGCATGGTAATGGTATCAAATGCTATCTTAATTCCCAGGCAGCTTGTGTTGAAAAGTGATATGGGAAAATGTGGCGCCTATGGCCTTGCCTGTCCCTATCTCTAACCTGCTCCAGCCCTAGAATCCTCAGAGAACTGTGCGTTTCTCCAACTCTGGCCTCTTGTGCATACTCCACTCGTTTCTCTTCACCTTCACCTCGCTGCGCCTTCAGCCATTTGGGTCCTGCACTCTGGAATTCCTTGCCAAAACCTCTCCATCTCTCCACCTCTTCCTCCTCCTTTATGACTCTCCTTAAAACTTGCCTATTTGACCAAGTTTTTAGTCACCTGCCTTGATATCTCCTCCATTGGCTCAGTAGAAATTGTAATCTTCTTAAACTTCTTTGAAGTGCCTTTGGGTGTTTTAATATATTAAAAGTGCTATATAAATGCAACAACAACAACTTATTTTAATGTAATAAAACATCCCAAGGTGTTTCACAGGAGTGTTACAAAACAAAATATGACACTAAGCCATATAAGGAGATATTAGGTCAGATGACCAAAAGCTTGGTCAAAGAGGTAGGTTTTAAGGAGTATCTTAAAGGAGGACCGCGAGGTAGAGGGGCGGAGAGGTGTAGGGAGGGCTTTAGGGCCTAGGCAACTGAAGGCGCGGTCACCCATGCTGAAGCGATTAAAATTGGAAAAACTCAAGAGGCCAGAATTCAAAATGTTCAACAAAAATACATTCCATTGAAAAACAAAATCTCAGCAAGAAAGATCCATCTGTGGTTTACTAAGGAGGTTAAGAATAGTATTAGAATAAAAGAAGAGCCTTGTAATGTTGCAAAGAATATTAATAAGTCTGAGAATGGGAGTGTTTTAGCATCTAGAAAAGAGCCAGGAATACAGATTGTAAGAGTTTTTACAAGTATATAAAAATGAAGAGAATAGCTAAAGTAAACATTGGTGCCTTAGAAGCAGAGACAGGAGAAATTATCATGGGAATGAGGAAATGGAAGAGAGATTGAATAAATATTTTGTGTCTGTTTTCACAGAAGACACAAGTTACATACTAGAAATAGACGGTAACCTAGGGGCTAATAAGAGTGAGGAAATTAAGGTAATTAATATCAGCAGAAAAAAAGTATTGCAGAAACTTAAGGGATTAAAATGCAACAAATCCTCAGGATGTGATGGCCTACATCCTAGGTTTCTAAAAGAGATAACTGCAGAGATAGTGGATGCACAGGCTATAATTTTCCAAAATGCCGTAGATTTTGGAGCGGTCCCAGCAAGTTAGCAACTGTAAGACCGCTATTCAAGAAAGGAGGAAGAGAAAACGGGCAACTACAGGCCAGTTAGCTTGACATCAGTTGTCAAGAAATTGCAGGAATCTATTATTAAGGAAGTCTTAACAATGCACTTAGAAAAGCATAGTATGATCAGAACAAGTCAACATGGTTTTATGAAAGGGAAATCCTGTTTGATAAATTTATTGGAGTTTTATGAGGATGTAACTAGTAGGGTAGATAAAGGGAAACCAGTAGATGTAGTGTACTTGGATTTCCAAAAGGCATTAAATAAGGTGCCACACAAAAGCTTAATACACAAGATAAGGGCTCATGGAGTTGGGGGTGACATATCAGCATGGATCGGGGATTGGTTAATGGACAGGAATCAGAAAGTAGGGATAAATGGGGCATTTTCAAGTTGGCAGGCTGTAACTGTTGGAGTGCCACAAGGTTCAGTGTTGGGGCCTCAGCTATTTATAATCTCTGTTAATGACTTAGATGACGAGACAGAGAGTAATGCATCTAAGTTTGCTGACGATACAAAGCTAGGTGGGAATGTAAGCTGTGAGGAGGACACAACGAGGCTGCAAAGAGATATAGACAGGTTAGGTGAGTAGCCAACAAGGTGGCAGATGGAGTATAATGTGGGGAATTGTGAGGTTATTCACTTTGTTCATAAGATTAGAAAATGAGAATATTTTTTAAAAGGTGTGAAACTTGTAAATGTTGTTCAGAGAGACTTGGGTGTACTCATACAAGGAACACAAAGTTAGCATACAGGTACGGCAAGCAGTTAGGAAAGCAAATGGCATGTTGAACTTTATTGCAAGGGGATTGGAGTACAAGAATAAAGAAATCTTGCTACAATTGTACAGGGCTTTGGTGAGACCACACCTGGAATACTGTGTGCAATTTTGGTCTCTATATTTAAGGCAGTACAGTGAAGGTTCACGAGTTGGTCTCTGGGATGAGAAGGTTGTCCTATGATGAGAGGCTGAGTAAATTGGGTCTATATTCTCTGGAGCTTAGAAGAATGAGAGATGATCTCCTTGAAACATTCAAGATTCTGAAGGGACTTTACAGTGTCGATACTGAGACATTGCTTCCCCTGGCTGGGGAATCTAGAACAAGGGGGGGACAGTTTCAGAATAAGGACCAATCATTTTGGACTGAGACGGGGAGAAAATTCTTCACTCAGAGGGTTGTGACTCTTTGGAATTCTCCACCCCAGAGGGTTGGGGATGTGCCATCATTGAAAATATTGAAGGCTGAGACAGCCAGATTTTTGGTCTCTCAGGGAACCAAGAGATATGGGGAGCAGGCAGGAAAGTGGAGTTGAAGCCCAAGATGAACCATGATCATATTGAATGGTGCAACAGGCTCGACAGGCCGTATGGCCTACTCCTGCTCCTATTTTAAAAAAAAATTAATTAGATATCTTGGAGCATTGTAGGGCTGGAGGAGATTGCAGAGATATGAAGGGGAAAAGCCATGAAGGGATTTGAAAACAAGGATGAGAATTTTAAAATCAAGATGTTGCTTTACGGGGAGCCCATGTAGGTCTGTAAGCACAGGGGTGATAAGTGAATGGGACTTGGTACAAGTTAAGACGCGGGCAGTAGAGTTTTGGATGACCTCAAGTTTACGCAGGGTAGAATGTGGGAGACCAGCCAGGAATGTGTTGGAATAGTCAAGTCTAGAGGGAACAAAGTCATGAATGAGGAATGCAGGTTGCTGTTGTTGAATGGGCAGTGAAGAATGCTGTAGTTGCTTAAATATTTGCATTGTTTTACTGAAGAGCAATTGAAGAAACCTCTCACCTTTTGCTTATATTAGACAAGTTCAGAAATAAAATGTTTAATGCATTTTTCTCTGCCTATTCCTATTTTATTTGAAAACGAAAGTCTTTTGTCACCATGGTGTTGCCATCACCTCAAGATCCTCATGATTATGCAGGCAACTAATTGCACAATAGCCAAGGTGCAACCAGATGTAGGTTCTGGTTCTACATATATGCCTGGTGGTTGGGGCGGGGTGGGTGGAGATGTCAGAAGATGAATCAGGGCAGAGAAAGGAAGTATCTACAGGAATGGCTTTCATCATCCTCAAAAGCACTTTCTGTTGACTGCAATAAAAATACCTGGAATCACTTCGAACTCTTCTGGTGAAAGAATGTGTGAGGTTCAATTTCTGTATGGATGGAAGGAAGGTTAAGAGGAATGAGTATAAAGTGCTTTGCTTTACTTTGCAGTCCTTGTTTGCTTTTCTTTGCTACACCCTCTCTGTTCCACTTAGGAGAAATCAAAATCGAAGAACAGTCTTGAAACAAAAGGTACAAAGGGAGATAAAGGATTTCCGCTGATGCCTGTGTCTGACAACAGCTCCTCTCCCATTCTCCTGGAGCTGAATGGTGAGTGTATTTAAACTCTGTTAATTGGTACTCTGAGATGACCCAGTGCACTTGATTTATTTTGTTTATCTTTTCTTTGGGTATAAGTAATGCCGGGGAGGTTGCATTTATTGTTATCTCTAGTTGCCCTGAGAAGGCAGTGGTCGGCTGTCCCCTTAAGAGATTTATTTAATTTTTTTTTACACAACTGTGGCTTGCATGTAGTATGGGACAGGAGTCACATATAGGCCAAGCCTGGTACATATGGTAGGTTCCCTTCCCTGAAAGATATCATGAAACCATTTAAGTTTTTCATGTCTTTTTTTTCCAGTGTCAGTCCACATATTATGGAATTAAACTTCCCAACTTGCCATTTGAGTTGCTGGTCAAGTCCTGTACCATAACCACTGTACTACTGTACCCCTAATGCTAACTGGTAAAGAACTGTGCAAAATCTTAGCATTTTATATTTTCATGTGTAATGCTACATTGCAATAGGGCATTCCTATAATCAACTTACTCCTAGACATAAAAACTTTGTTGTCATACAAACATATGAATTAGGAGCAGGAGTCCACTCAGCCCCTCAAGCCTGCTGTGCCATTCAATAAGATTGTGGCTGATTTGATTGTAACCTCGACTCCACATTCCCACTTACCCCTGATAACCTTTCACCCCTTTGCTTATCAAGAATCTATCTACGTCTGCCTTAAAAAATATTTAAAGACTCTACTTCTACCGCCTTTTGGCGAAGAGAGTTCCAAAGACTCATGACTCTGAGAGAAAACATTTCTCCTCATCTCTGTCTTAAATGGGCAAGCCCTTATTTTTAGACAGTGGCCCCCAGTTCTAGATTCTCCGACAAGAGGGAAACATCCTTTCCACATTCGCCCTATCAAGACCCCTCAGGATCTTATATGTTTCAATCAAGTCGCCTCTTGCTCTTCTAAACTCCAGCGGATACAAGCCGCGCCCGTCCAACCTTTACTCATAAGCCAACCCGCCCATTCGAGGTATTAGTCTGGTAAACCTTCTCTGAACTGCTTCCAATGCACTTACATCCTTCTTTTAAATAAGGAGACCAATACTGCACACAAGTAGTCCAGATGTGGTATCACCAATGCATATAACTGAAGCATAAGCTCCCTACTTTTGTATTCAATTCCCCTCACAATAAATGATAGCATTCTATTAGCTTTCCTAATTACTTGCTGGTCCTGCATACTAACCTTTGCGATTCATGCACTAGGACACCCAGATCCCTCTGCATCTCAGAGATCTGCAATCTCTCACCATTTAGATAATTTGCTTCTTTTTCATTCTCCCTGACAAAATGGACAATTTCACATTTTCCCACATTATACTTCATTTGCTAGACCTTTGCCCACTCACTTAGTCTATCTATGTCCCTTTGTAGCCTCCTTATGTCCTCTTCACAACTTACTTTCCTACCTATCGTTGTGTCATCTGAAAATATAGCGACCATACCTTCGGTCCCTTCATTTAAGTCATTTATATAAATTGTAAGAAGTTGAGGCCCCAGCACTGATCCCTGTGGCACACCACTCATTATATCTTGCCAAACAGAATTTTTTTAATTTTTATTTAGGAGGAAGGTGGCGTTGTGGTAATGTCACTGGATTTATAATCCTGAGGCTTATGCTAATGCCCTGGGGACACGGGTTCAAATCCCACATTACAGCTGGTGGAATTTAAATTCAATTAATTAATTTCGGGCGGCACAGTGGTGCAGTGGTTAGCACTGCAGCCTCACAGCTCCAGTGATCCGGGTTTGATTCTGGGTACTGCCTGTGTGGAGTTTGCAAGTTCTCCCTGTGACCGCGTGGGTTTCCGCCGGGTGCTCCGGTTTCCTCCCACAGCCAAAGACTTGCAGGTTGATAGGTAAATTGGCCATTATAAATTGCCCCTAGTATAGGTAGGTGGTAGGGGAATTGAGGGAAGGTGGGGATGTGGTAGGAATATGGGATTAATGTAGGATTAGTATAAATGGGTGGTTGATGGTCGGCACAGACTGGGTGGGCCGAAGGGCCTGTTTCAGTGCTGTATCTCTAAATAAATAAATAAAAATAAATAAATAAAATGACCCATTTATGTCTACTGTCTGTTTCCTGTTAGCTAGCCAATCTTCCAACCATGCCAAAATGTTATCACCTACACCATGAGCTTTTATTTTCCACAATAACCTTATCAAATGCCTTCTGGAAATCGAAGTACAGTACATCCATCGTTTTCCCTTTATCCACAGCACATGTTACTTCTTCAAAGAATTCCACTAAATTGGTTAAGCATGATTTCCCTTTCTCAAAACCATGTTGTTGACCTCTGCCTGATTGCCTTGAATTTTTCTAAGTGCCCTGCTATAACGTCTTTAATAATAGCTTCTAACATTTTCCCTAGGACAGATAACCTAACTGGCCTGTAGTTTCCTGCTCTCTGTCTCCCTCCCTTTTTGAATAAAGGAGTTACATTGGCTATTTTCCAATCTAATGGAACCTTCCCCAAATCTAGAAAATTTTGGAAAATTACAACTAACGCATCAACTATCTCACCAGCCACTTCTTTTAACACCCTAGGATGAAGTCCATCAGGACCCGGGGACTTGTTAGCCCGCAGCTCCAACAATTTGCTCACTACCCTGGTGATTGTAATTTTCTTGAGAGTTCCTCCCTCCCTTCCATTTCCTGATTTACAGCTATTTCTGGGATGTTACTTGTATCCTCTATAATGACCGATGCAAAATACCTGTTCAATTCATCTGCCATCTCCTTATTTTCTCAGACTCACTTCCTATCGGACCAATGCTCACTTTGTTAACTTTTCTTTTTAAAATATCTATAGAAACTCTTACTATAAGTTTTTATATTTCTAGCAAGCTTTCTCTTGTACTCTAATTTTTCCTTCCTTGTCAATCTTTTAGTCATTCTTTGCTGCTTTTTATATTCTGTCCAGTCTTCTGACCTTCCACCCATCTTTGTACAATTATTTGCTTTTTCTTTAAGTTTGATATTATCTTCAACTTTTTTAGTTAACTAGGGATGGTGGCTCCTTCCCTTGGAATTTTTCTTTCTCGTTGGAATGTATCTATTCTGTGTATTCTGAAATATCCCCTTAAATGTCTGCCACTGCATCTCTATTGACCTCTCCCTTAATCAGCTTTGCCAGCTCACTTTTGCTAGCTCTGCTTTCATGCCCTCATAATTGCCCTTATTTAAATTTAAAATACTAGTCTTAGACCCACTATTCTCTCCCTCAAACTGAATTTAAAATTCAATCATATTATGATTGCTGCTGCCTAGGGGCGCCTTCGCTATGAGGTAATTAATTAATCCTATCTCGTTGCACAATACCAGGTCTAGTATAGCCTGCTCTCTGGTTGGCTCCAGAACGTGCTGTTCGGAGAAACTTTCCTGAAAGATTCTGTGAGCTCCTCATCTGGGCTACCTTTGCCCATCTGATTTTTCCAGTCTATATGTAGATTAAAATCCCCCATGATTATTGCCATACCTTTCTGATGAGCACGCATTATTTCTTCCTTTTATACCCAATCCTACTGTGTGGTTACTGTTACGGAGCCTGTACACCCACTCCCACAAATGACTTTTTGCCTTTATCATTTCTCATCTCAACCCAAACCACTTCTACATCCTCTCTATTGTGCTAATACTATCATTAATTAACAGAGCCACCCCTCCACCTTTTCCTAGCTTCCTGTCCTTCCTAAATGTCATGTACCCTTCAATATTCAGGTTCCAATCTATGTCATCCTGCAGCCAAATCTGTAATTGCTATCAGATCATATTTATTTCCATTTGCGCTATATGTGCATTCAGATACAGAGCCTTTAGTTTTGTCCTTTTATTATTTTTGTAACCTCTAGCCTTATCTGTTGATTTACTCTTCGATTTGTACACTCAGTCCCTTCCTGTCATGGTTTGTTTATCTTTTCCCATATTAATACCTTTCTTTCTTGCCTTGTCTGTACTCTTTGATTTACCACATCTTCCCAAATTTGATCCCTTACCCCCACTATTTAGTTTAAAATCCTCTTTACTTCCCTAGTTATGAGGTTCACTGGAACACTGGTCCCCGCACTGTTCAAGTGTAGACTGTCCCAACGTTACAGCCCACACTTTCCCCAGTACTGGTGCCAGTGCCCCACAAACCGGAACCCACTTGTATCACACCAGTCTTTGAGCCACACATTAATTTCTCTAATCTTATTTGCTCTACTCCAATTTGCATGTGGCTCAGGTAATAATCCAGAGATTATTAGTTTTGAGGTTCTGCAAGGAGAAGCAGTGCCATTGCAAAGAAAGATTGGAGCACATGCCACTTTTGGATTGTGTAGCACACTTAAGGTGGCTAATTGTAGAACAGTACAGGTAGAAGTGTTGGGGAATAATGCACGATTGAAGTAATAATTGGAAATATGGAATGGCTGACCTCCAGTACAACTAGTGCTGTGACCTTTGTCACGTTCACCACGAATTAAATAATTAATTGACTATAATTTTTTAAAATAGCAATACCATGTGAGTAAATGCACTGAATGTCACTGACTGTGTATAGAACCCAAAGGTCGTGGATTTAATTCTTGCTCTGTATCTAATTAAATGGTATTAGTGATGTCAGGGTGCACTGGTGTGTTTGGTCATAAAGTCCTTGGGCTAAGAAGGAAGAAAAATTGGGTCGGATTTTTCTTACTGATTGACCAGGAACACCTCTATTTTTTACTTTTCCCTCCCCTACCCTCCCTCACTGAAAAAGTGCAGGAGTGGACACCAAGTGAGGGCAGGGTTTGGGTTGGTTGTCATAGCCTCCACTGTCATCTGGGCTGCCAACACTGACTGGCTATACTTACGGAATCATCTCTAGACTTAAGCTCTTCCCTTAATGGAGAGAGGAGTAGACTCCTCTAATGGGACCAATTGATAAGAGCAGCATTCAACTGAGCAACATACCAGCAAGTGCCAGGTTTGCTTCCCAGCAGGTATTGAATTACTTAATCTGAGTGATGGTGGCAGTAGTGCTGTATGATGAGTCTTAACGTCCCTGGGCTAGGGATGGAAAACTGTTGGATTGGATGAGGACAGAGTTGGGCTTGGCTCTGATGCCATGTGTAACGGAACAGCTTGACAGTATGCACTGTCTAGCCTTGCACATGGAGAATGGTCACTAGGAACAATAGAGCACCCTGGACCTGTATCCTAGGAGGAGTCAGTGCCTCCAGGGGAGCAGGGACAGAAACTAGGGAAAGAGATTTTAAAAAGCTTGTTGATGACACTAATGGGGACACATTGGACTTAAACTTTCGGATTGTTTTTCTCCTTCCTAATCATTTCAGATTAATTTAAATATGTCTTTCATTCCTGATCTTTCAGATGAGACTAGTAATCAGAGCTCCTTGTCAGATGCCTACCAGGTAAAAGTGGACAGCAGTACAAACTCGAGCCCCAGCCCGGAGCAAAGTGAACCTGTCAGCCCAACGCTTCTGTCTGATTTTAAAGCAGATGACTCTCAGCCTCCCATGCTTGGGCAGGAAAGCATGGAAGGTATGGAGAGCAATAGGAATTATCTTTACTGTTACTGTGTAATCAGTGTGAACTTTCAGAACTATTATTGAGCAGTTAATGGGATGAGAGTTCAGAGCAGTATGCAGAGAATGCTGAATTGTCAGAGGGGCCATTATTTGGTTAAAATGTTATCCTTCCTGACTGCTCAGGTAGTTGTGAACATTTCTGTGTCACTTCAAAGAAGAGCAAGGAGTTCTCCTGGTGTCCTGACCAACACTGTTCCTGCAATCATCACCACCAGAAACTGAGTAACTGGTCATTCATCTCATTGCTGTTTGTGGGATCTTACGATATAGAAAAACGGCTGCCACATTTGCCGAGATAACAACAGTGACTGACTAATTATGTGTGGTGTGCTTTGAAATGCTCTGAGATGTGAGAAGACACTATACAACTGCAAGCTCTTGATCACAAAAGCAATGGCCGTGATATACTGACCTGTAGAACATGAAGTATGTAAGAATAGGGCTCACTGCAGATTTGAATGTGTCTCAGTCAGAGCCCTATGTGAGGGTCACCTATCCCCATTGTGACCATTTATCCCGTGCAGCTCAAATCAATTTTTTTTTTTCATTTTAAACCTGCCCATAGTGACGACCTTAAAAATTAAAACAGATCCCTGGTTGCCATCTAAATTTGGTAAATGGTGAGAGTGGTTGCATGGATGGCTAACATTGCTCATCATTGACAAAATTGCACGTGAATGTATGAAGGAGAACTAGATTTGTGTAGCCCAATTCATTTATCTTCTAAACAGAAATTTTAAAAGAAGAGAACAAGTTAGTCTGGCCAACCCCACACTTAAGCTTATGACACATTGTTCTGAAGTCCTGTGGGAAAGTTGGCCAGACTAATTTGTTTTCTTTTTTATAAATTTCTGTTTAAAAACATGCAGACTGCAAACGTGTTGGGATGCGTATTTTACATGCAGACAGTGTGCACATTGTTGGGATTTGGCTAGCACAAAAGGGAATTCAAAGGTATTCTGTAGACGTATTAACACTAAAAGGTTTTCAGAGGAGTTGTGGGGCTGATTATTAGTGGAGGCAGAAGGCATGGCTGAGGTACTAAATCTATCCGTGTTAAGGAAGAGGACTTTGCCAAAGCTACAGTAAGCAAGAAGGTTGCCGGGATACTGGATGAGATGTATATAAATAGAGGGAGTACTAGAAAGGCTGGCAGTACTTAGAGTGGATAGGTCACCCAGGCCCGATAGGATGCATTCTAGGCTGCTGAGGGAAGTAGGGGTAGAAATTGTAGAGGTACTGGCCACAATTTTCCTTAGATATAGAGGTGGTACCAGAGGACCGGAGGATTGCAAGTTCAAAAAATGTTCAAAAAATGGCAGAAGGATAAACCTGGCAGTTGCAGGCCTGTCAGTTTAATGTCGGTGGGGAAGATTTTGGAAACAGTTCTCCAGGAGAAATCCCGATGAGCATGAATTAATAAAGGAAGGTCAGCATGGATTTGTTAAGGGCAAATTGTGATTGACTAACTTGATTGAGTTTTTTGATGAGGTAACAGAGAGAGTGGATGAGGGCAGTGCAGTTGATCTTGTGTACATGGACATTCAAAAGGCATTTGATAAAGTACCACAAATAAGCTGCTTAGTAAAATTGAAGCCCATGGGATATAAAAAGGCACTAGCAGCATGGATACAAAATTGGCTAAGGGATAGACAACAGTGTATGGTGAATGGCTGTTTCTTGGAAAGGAGGGAGATATACATTTAAGGTCCCCAAGGTTCAGTACTAAGAGGTATAAGAACAGAGAGGGCGGGGGGTGTGGTGGTAGTGGGGGCAGTGTTTGTGCGCGAACCTTTAAATGTGGCAACATGGTTAACAAAGTAGTTAATAAATAAAATGGGAACCCGGGCTTTATAAATAGAGGCATAGAGTACAAAAGCCAGAAAGTTATGCTAAACCTATATAAAACACTAATTCGACTCCAGCTGGAGTCTTGTGTCCAATTCTGGGCACCAGACTTTAGGAATGACATGGCTTTGGAGAGGGTACAGAAAAGATTTATGAGAATGGTGAGGGATTACAGATATGTGGATAGACTGGAAAAGCTGAAATTCTCCATAAAGCAGAGAAAGCTAAGAGAAGATTTGAGACAAGTGTTTAAAATCGTCAAGGGTTTAGGTAGAGTAAATATACAGAAACTGTTTCTAATGGTTGAAGGATTGATAACTAGAGGACACAGATTTAAAGTGATTGGCAAATTAACCATAGGCAACATGAGGAAAAACTTTTTTTATGCAATGAATGGTTAGGCTTATGAATGCATTGCCTGATAGGGTGGTGGAAACAGTTTCATTAGCAGTCTTCAAAAGGGAATTGGATAAATACTTGAAGAGGGATATGAGGAAAGAGCTGAGCTTGTGGGTCTATCTGGTTTGCTCTTCGAAAGAGCCAGCGCAGACTCGATGGGCCAAATGCCCGCCTTCTGTGCTGTACTATTCTATGATTCTATGTTATGTATTCTACATGCAGACAGTTGGGATATGCAATCTCCATGCTTCTAGCTGTAGGCACAGCGAGGCAACGAGTGTTCTTTTTCCTTTACCTACATTCACGAACACAAGTATAGATAAAGGAGATCAGTCATCCCATTACTGTCCATCCTTCCACAGAAATCTACAATTTCCCCCTCCACTACCTCACCTGGAAGACTATTTCAGGTATAACTCTCACATTTTTTGTGAAGAAATGCTTCCTGACATGAAGCCAGAACTTGCCTTTTGTTAGTTTATACCTATTGCCCCCTGTCCTGCTGTTGTGGTTTAATTTGAAACAGTGTTCAGAATTGACCGTTTCTATTTCATTTAGAATCTTGTATACCTTTTATGAAGTCCCCTCTTATTTGCTTACTATCAATGCTAAAGAGTCCAAGTTTTTCTAACCTTTGCTCATAACTAAGCCCTTTAACAAAGACCCATGGTCCTTCTTTATATCACATAGTGTAACTATAAGAAGCTATAAGAACCTAAGAAATAGAAGCAGGAGTAGACCATATGGCCCCTTGAGCCTGCTCTGCCATTCTGTATAATCATGGCTGATCTTCTGCCTCAACTCCACTTTCCCCTCTAGTTCCCCTTATCCCTTGATTTCCTCAAAGACCATAAATCTGTCTAACTCGGCCTTAAATGTATTCAATGATGGAGCATCCACATCCGCTGGGGTAGACAATTCCAAAGATTCACAACCCTCTGAGTGACTGCTGGAGGTCGTTTTCCAAGACCATCTGCAGTCTCCTCCAATGAAAGTCAGCAGCCTTCCACCAGCCATTGTGCAGCCACTTGAGTGCCACTGCATAGGAGCACGAGGACAGGCAGTAAGGGAATGTGCGAGAATGATTAGTTGACATTTGTAAGCAATAGGTCATAATTTCATTTATAAATTTGGTTTAGAATGTTTATTTTGTGGTGGCTTTTATCTTTTCATTGTGGCCAAGCGGATGCTGTGATAACAACAAAAGAACATAAGAAATAGGAGCAGGAGTGAACCATGTGGCCCCTCGAGCCTGCTCTGCCATTCAATACGATCATGGCTGATCTCATGCCTCGAGTGCGACTAGGTGAATTGCTCTTGCAGGGAGCTGACACAGACATGACGGGCTGAATGGCCTCCTCCTGTGCTGTAACCATTCTATGATTCTATGAAATTTCTCATCTCAGTCCGAAATTATTGACCCCTTATCCTGTGAATGTGCCCCCATGTTCCAGATTCCTCAGCCAGGGAAACAACCTCTGTGATTACCCTGTCAAGCCCCTTCAGAATTTTGTCTGTTTCAATGAGATCGTCTCTCATTCGTCTAAACGTCAGAGAGTAAAGGCCCAAGTTCCTCAGTCTCTCATCATAGGACTACCCTCTCATCCCAGGAACCAATACAGTGAACATTTGCTGTACCGCTTCCAATGCAAGTATATCCTTCCTTAGATATGGAGACCAAAACTGTGCACAGTACTCCAGTTGTGGTATCACCAAAGCCCTTTACAATTATTAGCAAGGCTTCCTTAGTCCTGTACCCTTGCTATAAAGGCCAACATATCATTTACCTTCCTAATTGCTTGTTGTACTTGCATGCAAACTTTCTGTGTTCCTTATATGAATATAACCAAGTCTCTGTGAACATCAACATTTAGAAGTTTCATGCCTTTTAACAAACATTCTGCTTTCCTATTCTTACTACCAAAGTGAATACAGTGCAGAAGCTTGCAATTTCAACTTCTGTCTATGCTGAGTTAATTGATCTAATTGGCCTCACAACACACACACTCCTGTGGTGCCATTCATGATGAATAGCTTGCTGACACCAGCAAAGAATGTCTAGAGCCATGTATGAAGAGTAATGGTTTGGGAGAGGTACTGGAGAGTATTTGGTTTACATGGAATTGTACCCCAACAGGAGCCAGCACATTTCTGAGAGGAGGGGATAACAAAACAAGTGTTCCAATGTATGTACACAGTAACAGTGACACTGTAGACCTCATAGTTAGTAATCAGCTTTCTTATCCTCCCTGCAGAAAACACTGAGTCCCACTCGGGCACAGTTTTACTAGACTGCAGGTCTCCCATTGAGTAGCTTGTCTTAATAGTCATTTTGAACACTAATACCAATTGTACTGCTCCAATGGAGATCATCGAACCCAGCCTAGACCATGAATATCAGAAGGCTATTCCATCGTCACTGTATAGTAAATAGAGTGGGAGCCCTGGCTGGTTATCCCCACTCCCTGTTCAGGGCCACTGAAGCTAGTTTGTAGTGTTCTTTCTATTGCATCAGTATTGAATTCAGCAAGCTCTGTATAAACAAGGGAATAGTAATTCTCCTTCTCCCTAGGCAGTTTCCATTTAATTTATTAAAATATTTTCATCCTGATAGCTTTTTATACAGATGATTCAAAGACTACTTTGAAGAAAGTGCAAACTGGTGTTCCAATTTCCTAGTTATTTCAGTCAGGGTTTCACTATTCTTTCTCCTCTTGCGAGAATCTTTACCATTTCTCTGTCTGTTATTCAGCATGTGGATGGTATGGTTATAGCAGTTGTAATTTCTCAATTCTCTCTCACAGAACCTTCCCTTCCTTCCTCAGAAGTAGGAGATGACCCTCCAATGCTCACAAAGGAAGAGCTGGTTCCCTTGCAGCCTCAGGTAAGCCAGGAACACATTGTACACCTACATTCAGGGAAGATTGAGCTTATATGTACATTTTTAAGTAGTTAGAGCAGAGCATACATTTGAGTTGAGTGCCAAACCCATCTTTGAACTCTTTAAGTGGCACTTCTCTTACTTGGGTTATTTAGCTCCGTTTGAACATGTAGGAGTCAAACATGCACATCCCAGAATTTTATTTTAGAAAAATTTTAGACCAATGAACGAAGGATAGCCTTAGGCTGTGTGTGCATATTGCCATTTTCATCTTGCTATAAATGTCCCTGCTTCAGTGCCAGGTCAAATATCGGGCTGAATTTTATCAGCGCGCCGTGCTGTGAAAGCAGCGACCTGCCAACACAGACACGCTGTCGTCGAGCCGCCATGATATTGCGCGCGGGGGCTCATTTAAATGGAGGTGGCCGCTGCGTCCCTGGTAATGGCGTCCGGCACCACCACACAGGCGCCGGCACCATTTTTAAAGGGCTTCAAACCCTTCAGTAACATTATAATATTTAAAGGTCCCGGTCTCCGGGAAATAAAAATAAAATTTTATTTCAACTCTAAATCCCGTCTCCCAACCCCCAATGGGTAATTTATATATAAATTGCCCTCTCCCCCTATAATAAATTTTCATTGATATCCTGAACTTTCCCCCACGAAATTTGTTCCCTTTGACCCTCAACCCCTTTCCACCATCCCTGCAACCAATAATATGTTTTGCCTCCCCGCCCTGATAATTTTATTCCTCCCCCCTCCGCACCAGTGTCTCGCCTCAGAATTCCAACGGAGTTCCAAAGGCGTGTGAGTCCCATCTGGTTAGCCGTAAAATCGGCATGGGATGGCCGTCGTTGTCAGGTAAGTTAATTTAAATGTTAATTTGCCTCATTTTAATATTTTAATGAAGGTCCCACCGCCAAGTGGCGGGGGGGAGTGCCACACCGAGGCCTTGCTGCCGCCGCTAATATCCAGTGGGGCCTTCTCAGCGTCATGGGTCGAGGCGGGCCGCTCCCGCTGGCATTTATACAGGCCTCCCCACCGCAACCCACGGCGTCGAGGGGCTGATAAAATTGAGCCCATCATGTAGCCACAGTGGAAGAGGAATGATTAATTCCTTACAAACACATGGGCGAAACTGGTTCGAGCAATTTTAACCATGGTGCAGGAGCATTGGTTTATAAATTAAGATAGCAGATGCCAACACCTCTACTGCTAAAGAGAATAATAAAGCTGTAAAAACTTTTATATAGAATAGTTTTATAAATGCTAAAAAAAAATTGAGTTTTGTGACTGTAAACCTCATACTTGGGCTTCCTGGTGATCTAGTGGGTAAAAATGACAGTTGGGAAGCTATAGTTGCCCTTAGTTATGGAAGGAAAAAATCATAAGTTCCTGATCACTTTTCCTGTGATCTTTGCTGTAAAATTGATATTGGGTAAGGACAGGCAGGGTCAAGCTTGCTGTGATGCTTTTCATGGTCAGTTTGCTTGCAGATTCCCTGTCTTTAGGCTTGTACATGTATGGCCACTTTGGTAAGGTGTGGGAAGTGGCTAACCAGCTAGGATCAATGACTAGTAGAGCAGGATAGAAATTTGGAAAGAGGGAGCTCCCTGCAGTGTTGATCCAGAGAGCTGAACTAAAATTCAGTTTGGAGTTTAAAAATTATTGCTATCAAACCCAAACTAAAAGGTGGTACTCGTAACTTTCAGAGTACAAGGAAGTGCAGTCTCTGTGGCTGTTTATCTCTAAAATGTTAAATTCCACTGGCATTAAATTGGTTTGTGACCATCAAGCTGATTCATTGAACCATTCAGAATTTTAAAAATCATTTCATTTATTAATTCAGTGGAAGAATATTCAGGCAGGAGGCTGAAAATCTCACAGGGCTACAGAATTTTACTGGGAAAAGAAAACTTTTGTACTTAGCAGCAGTGGGATTTACATTTTTCCAGTGTTTATTTCATAGGAATCAATTTCAGAATGTTAATTCAGATGTTTTACAGTGAATTTTGGTTTAAATCAAAATTTTGTAGCTATAATAGGACAGACTTTCTGAAAATACTTTTTGATTCTTTGTATCAACTCTTTATATGATTTGTTAACAGGTTGTGGAAGAGGAGGATGACGAATATTCAGGGGCACCACCACTGAAGAGGGTTTGCACTGGACAGAATGCTGTGACCCAGCCAGTAACTGAGAGCTAACCCAGAATCTCAGCTTGGCTCTTTCCCATGGTACAGTCTGACTTACCATCACATGACTGACTGACTTTGAAGAATGTGATATTTATTTTCTACTTTTAATGAATTGTGATGGTTGTGACTTTGAGTCCGAATTTAAAATGTTTCTGTATTGCAGGATGGTGTATCTTTTGTAATGCAAAAGGTTGGGTGTGGTCTATGGCTCCACAGGGCCTTCCTAGTTGAAGACACTTTTATATTGATAGTGTCAAAAGCAGCACTGTAATATAAAGGAAATGTCCTGCTCAACTCTTAATTATGTCCAGCATTTGGCTTTTCATGGGTCTTAAGAATACCTATTGGAAATAAGAAAACATGAGCCTCCTTCTTATTGACCTTTGACAGATACCGGCTGCACACTGGTACAGTACAAAAGATGGAGCTGAGACTAGGGCTGCTCTTATGGAGCCCTAGCATCAATATGAAAGTGCCTTGACACTGAAGTGCCTCCAAGTCTTAATCAAGGTTAAGCGAGCTGACTGACGACAGATTTATGTTGATGTTGATTCTTGACTTTATCCATAAATATGTAGTCATCTTATTCATTATACAAAATTGGGCTTTGTCATCTGCAGCCAAGGAAGGCACAATAAGGTGCAGTTCTATAATCAAATTGTTGAAGTTGTATGGAAATATTTAGTACATAAGAAATAGGAGCAGGAGTAGTCCCGATGACCCCTTGAAACTCAGAACATAAGAAATAGAAGCAGGAGTAGGCCATTTGGCCTCTAAAGCTTCTCCGCCATTCAATAAGATCATGGCTGATCTGATTGTGGCCTCAACTCCACTTTCCTGCCTGCCCCCAATAACCCTTGACTCCCTTGTAGATCAAACATCTGTCTAACTCAGCCTTGAATATATTCAATGACCCAGCCTCCACTGCTCTCTGGGGAAGAGAATTCCAAAGATTAACAACCCTCTGAGAGAAGAAATTCCTCCTCATTTCCATCTTAAATGGGAGACCCCCTAATTTTGAAACTGTTCACCCATGTTCCAGATTCCCCCATGAGGGGAAATATCCTCTCAGCATCTACCCTGTGAAGCCTCCTCGGAATCTTATATGTTTCAATCAGATCACCTCTCATTCTTCTAAATTCCAATGAGTATAGGCCCAACCTGCTCAACATTTCCTCATAAGACAACCCATAAGACAAGTATTTTTTAATGACTTGCATTTTCTGGAGTTCATTATAATAAATTTACTTAAGCAAAAGAGATTGAAAAATTTGTGGAGGAGCAGGTTGCATCTTTAAACTATATTGGGTATTTGCTGTACCTTTTGCAGATTGCAGAAAATTATGCACTTGTTTTCAGTGACACTGGACCAATTTTCTGTACCTTGTTAACCAGGACTTGCGATTTTTTTTTCTGGGGAGAACCCTATAGTGGCACACCGATGATTCAGATTTGCTAAGAAAATAAACATTCTGTTTTTGGGCTGGAGTAGTAGTTGTGTCACTGTAATTGCCCACAGTGGAAAACCAGCCAGGGTTCCTGCTCCTTATGACTATGTCGTTAGTACATATGTATAGACGACATGAGGACTGGATTGGATTTAACTGTAATTCCCTTGAATAGTCTGTTGGCACTGACTGCATATGCTCACACATGAAGAGTGACCACTTTAGCAGAGGGCTGCCGGCACCCATGGAACAGTATCCCAGGAAGGAGTGAGCACGTTGAGAGGAGGAGGGAAGAAAATTTCCTCCCAGCCACCAAAATAAATCACATCCTTTTACTTTGGTCATTAAATCAAACTGTCAACTGTCTTCTGCAGCTGATTTTACTTGAAACAGGCTGGTTTCTAACTGGAGACGATACTAGATTAAATGCCAGCTGCGTAAAATGGCGTGTAATACTGATCATTCAACCAGTTTAAGAATAAACAATCCGACAGTTTTATGAAAATCCTTAAACATGGTCATGATCCCAGTGTATTACACTGGTTAGCATATGACTACATTTTAGTATTTATTGAAAATATCACTGTTTAACTATGTTAATTATTACCTGAGATATTGTCAACAGATGAGTATTTTGTGAAAACACATTGGGCTTACATGAAGAATTAAAGAGTGTGGGACCAGAGGTCTGCAGCGCGTGTGGACCATCCCCAACCCCTGCAAGAGTCAACGCCTTCAGAAAGGAAGAAAGTTGGCAAAAATAAAACCTGGGCTTCTGTTGTACTGAATTTATTTTGTCCCATTGTGTACCTCTCACTTCCCAAAATGTTTTTTCTGTACAATTTCCTTATTGCCTGTTTTGGCACAAGAGTGCAGGAAATTCATTTATCAATTGAACAATAAAAAGACATTGCATAGTAATGTGTAATAAATATCTTATTATACACATTATCCTTGGATTGTGCCCTTCCTAATGGAAGTTTTTCTCTGCATATAGTGCTCCTGCCTAAGCATCACCTCTTTCTGCCCTTCACAGACAACACAAAAACTTGTGTTCTCATGATGTCCCCCAGTTAAGCCCTGCCCCATGTGTGCTTGCTACCTGGCCTAGCTGTGAGTACCAGTGTTTGTTCGGGATTTAATTTCTCATCCTGACTTGCTGTTGTCCTCATTCTATTTTAGACTTTTCTATTTAGTGAACATGATCCTCCCCTCTTTTATAGATCAACCCATCTACAAACCTTCTCACCATGCGTCTCAAATTGGGTAATTATAACTTTTATCACCATGCGATAAGCGGGTAATATTGAATCGGCAGCCCATTTTAAACCTGTCCGATTTTCATTTCTACTGAAGTCCATTGAAAAGAAAATCAGGTGAGATGTAAAATGGGCAGCTTATTCATTATTGCCTGTTTTTCACCTTGCAATTGAAGTTCAAAGTACCCTACCCCATCTCTTCTTTACAGAAGTGCATCTAATTGCATTTGTACACCATTGTATTGTCTGCTTCAGTATCTCGCCCTTATATTTTATTTCACAGCTCTATTACTCTTTGGGTGAAAAAGTTCCACCTGACTCTACTTCTTACTCCTAACTTCCTAATTTTTAACTTGTCACCCCAGTGAACAATTTGTATGTTTTAACTTTATCAATTCATTTTTATGATCTTGAAAACATTAAAATGTATTAATATTTGTATGAATAACAAAAATATGAACTTTTTAGTATCAGATTAAATGGTGTGGCCTCCCACCCCTAACACCCCAGTGGAGATTCAATATCCCTTGCTGCTGTGGATGGTGGATCTTTTAACCACGGGGTCTTCTTTCAGAATCTCTGGAGAGCAGAGATTTCCTAATTACAGTATGGACACACCTATCTTGCTGATAAAGATTTTGCTTTTCATGGAAGTGAAGCCAGGAAAATGTGAAAAATATTAAAAGATTGTAATTTCAGAAGAAAAAATGCATAAGAGATATATTTTTGAATACAAAGAGCTAAATAGACTAATCGATTTGTACGTTGAATATTTTTCTTTTAATTCCACTTAGCTTACTCTTTTTGAAGATTACCGTCATTTTTGCTACTGTTTGTTTTTGGTCCAGGACATTACATCAAAAGTTTGCTTTGTATGCATGGAGTGTTGTGCAATGGAATGGAAACCAGCCAGAATGTTCTGGGGCATTCAAACAGGCTCACACTTTTTTCGTAACAAAGTTTGAATGGTAATAAGTGAATTTTCCTAGGATATAACGGGCAGTTCCTTTTTTGGTGCTGTAATGGACTATAAGTCCTTGAGTTTTATACTGATAGTTCTGATTTGTAACTCGTTTTTTTCAATCAATCTCAGACTACACAAATGTAGAGGAGGGTTTCTAAATGTCTGTATGGAAAGCTTTGACCATTATTGGATCAGTGAGGCAATAGGCAATGCTTAAAGAAGGTCTATGTACACAGCTTATTGCACACATGTGCGTAGCAACCAATATTAAGAATTAATTCACGAGTCACTTGAATTTTTAAGTGTTTTAAATGGATCAAAAATGTAATTAAGTTTCTTTCATAATTTAAAAAAAAACTTTGTTAGCTTTATTGCAAATATTGTTTCTGGTTTTTTGTGCCTCAAGTGAATTTGTCCAGGCATTAAAGAGAAATTGTCACAATTTAGTAGTGTGACATTCCAAAGAAACCTGATTTGAAGGGTAAATGTTGACTGTCAAATTGAGGTCTGGTGCCTAGAATGCACTCTAGTTACGATAGCAAACTTTACACACACCATTTATACAGCACTCAATTTTACAAAATGACTAGTTTGATTCTATTGCACAGCCCAAATTCTAAACAATGTTTTTTTTCAGTTAAGTGTTTGATTTAAATGTTTTTCATGTTTATATTTCCTTTTTAAAACTTTGAAAAGGTAAGCACCAACCTTGGCAATCGGTATAAGCACATTGTGTATATTTTTAAAAGTATTTGTATATTATGGCCATTTGCATACTCTGCTTCTGTTTAGGATAAAATGCTTAGTGAAAGTTATTTACTGGGGCACCCCAGAATGGGTGCTGATCCTCTCCTATTGCCTTCACTGTGTTATTGACTCTAAAATCTGCCTATTCATGAATACTAAGACAGAAGCAAACAATGTATAAATCATTGGTGCATGCCTCAGTGATAGAAATTTGCTGACGATGCAAACCATAATGTCAAAAAATACTTTTTTTTACCTCAGAGGTTAAGTGTTGCCTTTCATATTGTAAAACATGAACGACTATTTAGATTGTTATTCAAAATGCTTGTGAAAATAAAGTGTTGCGATGGATTTTAAAAAACACATTTTACTTTGACTTTTTATATTTATAAGTGATAACACACCTGGTATCAGAGTAGCGATTTGTAGTTTAAGTAACACCCCCCCCCCCCCCCCCAAACAGAAAGAGTAGGCAAGGTTTAATGCAGTAGGTGTAATATACTTGGGTTCTCAAAAGGCCATAGTAGACTCGTGACTAAAGTGGGGTCAGGGGATAAATAGCAGGATGGATAGCAAGCTGACTACAAAACAAGAAACAAAGTCGGGGCTAAAGATTCAGACTGGTAAGGTGAGAATTGCTGTTCCGCAGGGACCTGATCATTTACATCAATACTTGCCACCAAATTGGGGGTTTAGTCAATGCTAATAAAGATTGACGAAATACAAGAAAATGTTGACTTGCAGAATAGCCATGTAAACAGCAAATGATTTTCAATGTAGATAGGTGTGAGGTGGTACATTTTGGTATGAGGAATAAGGAGACTTCCTACTTGCAAAATAAAAGTAAATATACAGATTTACAAATCATGAAAGTAACAACGTAGGTTAACAAGGCTATAAAAATGCAAACAAAGCACGGGTTCGTTACTAGATGAATGGAATTGTAAAACAGAAATTACGTTGAACTTGTACAGAAACTTGGTTAGACCACACTTTGGAGTACTGTACATATTTCTAGTCTCCACATTACAAAAAGGATTTAGAGGCACAGCAGAAGGTGCAAAAAAGATCTAAAAGGATGATACAAGAACTGAGTGGTTACAAATATCAGGAAAGACTGAACAAACTGGGGTTCTTTTCTCTAGAAAAGTGAAGGCTCAGAGGTGACCTGATAGACATCTGAGGTTATGAAGGAGCTTGATGGGCTAGAGGTAGAGAAGATATTTTAACTTGTGGAGGAATCGAAAACTAAGGCACATGAATATAATATAGCCACTAATAAATCCAGTGTGGAACAACAGCAATAATAATAAAAACAAAAAATGCTAGAAATACTCAGCAGATCTGGCAGCATCTGTGCAGAGTCATGATCCTGTCTTTTTTTTTTCTCCGGGAAATATGTGGTGTGTCTTTAAGACAGCAAAGGAGTCATATTGCTTTAAGAACCAGCAAGCCTCAGGAGTTCGAGAAAGTGCATTTTGGTTGCCGTTAGATACAAGCATATGGAGAGGGAACCAACCAGCTTCAAAGACTGCATCCTGGTTACCCAGCAATAGCCATTCAGGGACCAAGGACTGAATATGTTGCAATTATCTTTTGAACTGGCTTTTTAGTTGAAAACGTACTATTCTAGCTGGGGACACAGAGAGACAGCTATGTGTTAGCACCTGAAAGAAGAGCTCACGGCCCATTTCAACTGAAGGAAGAGAATTTAGTCTGTTTATTTATTATTCTCTCTCAAAATTCTTTTTTTTAAAAAAAGTCAAGCCAAAACAGAGATCTCTGATCATTTAAACTGAAGGAAGGGAAGTTAGACTGTGACAATCTTTTATCCCTCAAAAACTCTAAATTCAGATTGATTCTATTGAGAATGTTTGCAAGTTATTAATTGTTCAAATTCATCGCTGGAGAAGGAAAGCAGCACTTACTGCTGAAATTAGACTACGGACTGTTCTACCATTGAAGAACCTTTTTCCTCCATCAGACGGCTGTGAGGACTTCAAGCAACATTGGACTGTAAATTTGCAAGGACTCTATTTTTTTCTATTTTAAATGTTGTTTATGTCTTAGGAGTGTTTAAGAATTTAGTTTTTCCAATTAACCAATTAATTTGTTGATTTAAAGACACCTGGTTTAGTTAGCCTCATTTGGGGATTAATAGATGGTACAATTTGGCTGTGTCTTTCTTTAATTTGGAAAGCTTAAAATGATATGTTAGGCGATCTGTGGAAGGACAGGATTGAATTAACAGTGCATTTCTCCCCACCACAATCAGAATTGTATATTATGATTGGGGGCTTTGACTGGAGCGGTCGGTCGTAACAGGAGAGAGTAGCAGTGGAACAACAGCAACCTGACTGAGAACACCAAACTGCAATTCTATCAAGCCTGTATCCTCAGTGCACTCCTCTACAGGAGTGAGATCTGGACAACTAATACTAGACAGGAGAAAAGGCAGAACATTTTCCACTTTCAATGTCTCAGATGTATCCTCGGTATCTCTTGGCAGGACAAGGTCACCCAACTCCGAGGTCCTGGAGCATTCTAATTCCATCAGCATACACATTACTAAACCAACGACATCTGCGATGGCTTGGCCACGTTCATCAAATGGATGACCGCCGTATACCCAATGATTTTCTGTATGGTAAACTGGCCACTGGGTCACGACCTTCCGGATGTCTATACCTTCCGCTACAAGGACACCTGCAAGCGAGATATGAAGATGGCAGACATCGACACAGAGAACTGGGAGACAGCCGCCAACAGCAAGGACCTCTGGAGGCTGACTGGATGGGCATTGGAAGAGGCAAGGAGAAATGGAAAGCTCAACTGGCTGAGAAGGCAGCCCAGAGAAAACAGAGGTCAGGGAATCCTGCACCTTCTCAGCCCATTACCTTCATCTCCAGCAACTACAGCAGAGGCTGCCATGCCAGAGTGGGGCTCCTGAGCCACACCAGGCGATGTTTAACAGTTGACAACCAAGGCGCAAACCATTGTCTCACAAACACTGCTAGACTAATAAATCCAATAAGAAATTCAGGAAAAACTTCTTTGCCCAGAGAGTGATGAGAATGGAGAACTTGCTACCACATGGAGTAGTTGAGGCAAATGGCAAAGCTGCCGTTATAGGGTATCATAGAAAGTTTACGGCACAAAAGGAGGCTACTTGACCCATCATGTCTGTGCCAGCCGAAAAACGATCCACCCATTCTAATCCCACCTTCTAGCGTTTGGTCCGTAACCCTGCAGATTATGGCACTCGAGGTGCATATCCAGACTTCTTTTGAATGAGTTGAGGGTTTCAGACCCCCACCACCCTCTGGGTGAAAAATCCTTTCCTTATCTCTCCTCTATTCTTTCTACCAATCGCTTTAAATCTATGCCCCCTAGTCACTGACCTCTCTGCGAAGGTATATAGGCCTTTCACCTATACTCTATCCAGGCCCCTCAAAATGTTGTACATTTCAATCTGATCTCCCCTCAGCCTACTCTTCTCAGGAGAACAACCCCAGTCTATCCAATCTTTCCTCATAGCTGCATCTTTCCAGTCCCAGCAACATCCACGTAAATCTGTTCTGTACCCTCTCTAGAGCAATTACATTCTTTCTGTAATGAGGTGACCAGAACTACACCATAGCACTCAAGTTGTGGCTGAACCAATGATTTATACAGTTCCAGCATAACCTCCCTACTGTTATATTCTATACCTCGGCTAATAAAGGAAAGGATTCCATATGCTTTCTTAACCACCTTATCGACCTGTCCTGCTACCTTGAGGGGTCTGTGGACATTCACTCCATTAATCATGTATTCCTTTGCCTCGCTTGACCTCCCCAAATGCATCACCTCACAATTCACCAGGTTGAATTCCATTTGCCACTTTTCTGCCCATCGGACCAGACTATCAATATCTTCCTGCAGCCTATAGCTATCCTCCTCGCTATCTACCACACGGCCAATCTTTGTGTCGTCTGCAAACCTCTTGATCATGCCACCCACATTTACATCCAAATTGTTAATATCCTTTTTGGCTTCCTTGTCTCGAGAGACAATGTGTAAGCATCGAGAGGTGGTCAGCTGTTTGTGGAGCAGCGTCTGGAGTGGCTATAAAGGCCAATTCTAGAGTGACAGACTTCCACAGGCACTGCAGATAAAGTTGATTGTCGGGGCTGTTACACAGTTGGCTCTCTCCTTACACTGCTGTCTCTTTTCCTGTCAACTGCTCAGTCTCTTCGACTCGCCTCTCTTCAACCCCACATTAAGAGCTGTCCGCCAGCTCTGGCGATGGCTGGCAACTGGCTCCCAAGACTTGTGGTCAATATCGCAAGACTTCACGTCGCGTTTGCAAACGCCTTTAAAGCGGAGACATAGACGGCCGGTGGGTCTGATACCAGTGACGAGCTCGCTATACAATGTGTTCTTGGGGATCTTGCCATCTTCCATGCGGCTCACAAGGCCAAGCCATCTCAAGCGCCGCTGGCTCAGTA
The DNA here is from genome assembly GCF_036365525.1 of Heterodontus francisci. Lineage (NCBI taxonomy): Eukaryota > Metazoa > Chordata > Chondrichthyes > Heterodontiformes > Heterodontidae > Heterodontus > Heterodontus francisci. The sequence continues at coordinate 22,589,589 of NC_090400.1, read as the reverse complement.
GGGTGTATATGCTGGGGATGTTGGCTGCCTCGAGTACTTCTGCGTTGGAGATACGGTCTTGCCACCTGATGCCAAGGATTCTCTGGAGGCAGCGAAGATGGAATGCATTGAGACGTCGCTCTTGGCTGACATATGTTATCCAGGCCTCGCTGCCATAGAGCAAGGTATCGAGGACACAGGTGTGAAACACTCGGACTTTTGTGTTCTGTGTCAGTGCACCATTTTCCCACACCCTCTTGGCCAGTCTGGACATAGTAACAGACGCCTTTCCCATGCACTTGTTGATTTCTGCATTGAGAGACAGTTGCTGGTGATGGTTGAGCCCAGGTAGGTGAACTCTTGAACCTTTTCCAGAGTGTGGTCGCCGATATTGATGGATGGAGCATTTCTGACGTCCTGTCCCATGATGTTTGTTTTCTTGAAACTGATGGTTAGGCCAAATTCGTTGCAGGCAGCCACAAGCCTGTTGATGAGTCTCTGCAGACACTCTTCCGTGTGTAATGTTAATGCAGCATTGTCAGGAAAGAGGAGTTCCCTGATGAGGACTTTCCGTATTTTGGTCTTCGCTCTAAGACGGGCAAGGTTGAACAATTTGCTATCTGATCTTGTGTGGAGGAAAATTCCTTCTTCCGAAGACTTAAACGTGTGAGAGATCAGCAGTGAGAAGACGATCCCAAACAGTGTGGGTGCGAGAACACAGCCCTGTTTCACACCACTCAGGATGGGAAAGGAGTCTGATGAGGCATCGTTATGCTGAATGCACTACCTCACACTTCTCCATGTTGAATTCCATTTGCCACTTTTCTGCCCATCTGAACAGACTATCAATATCTTCCTGCAGCCTACAGCTATCCTCCTCGCTATCCACTATACGGCCAATCTTTGTGTCGTCCGCAAATCTCTTGATCATGCCACCCACATTTACATCCAAATCGTTAATATATACCACAAAAAGCAGGGGATTCCCCTGCCGCTGGGCAAAAAAGTCATTAACATATTTAAATAAAGTATAATGACTGCATAATTACATTTTCACTAAGTCCATTCCACGCCGATATTCGGTTCAGAGATCTGAGGTGCAACACAGGCCAGGAGGCAGGAGTGAAAATTTCAAGGTGGGGAAGAGTGGGGAAAACTCCTGTTGGCTGAGGGGATGGTGGGAAGAGGTTGAAGGGCAAAGGTAACAAAGTTTGGAGGGAAAATTGGGGATGGGAAAAAAATGTGTGGAAAAGACATGGAGTGGTGGGAGAGGGACTTCGATCTTTTATTAAAGTTATAACTGTAAATGTTCCAGCCATTTCTGTTTAAATATTTAAATTGACGGTAAGGTCTTGAAGGCCTTGATTTTGAGCTCGGGTATAATAAAAACGGAAAGTACTGGAAAAGCTCAGCGGATCAAGCAGCATCTGTGGAGAGAGAAGCAGAGTTAACGGTTCAGGTCAGTGACCTTTTATCAGTATTTTGCTTTTATATTGAACTCAGGCCTCTGGAGTAGGGCCTATTTTGATAGAATGACCCTCTGATCCAGAGGCCACTGAGCCACGGCTACGTTTCTATCAATATCTAACCGCCGTGCCAACATGTCCTATCGAGGTGAGAGGGTATTTGCACCGACAGGAAAGCCGCTGCTTCCGACGAGCTCACCGAGGCCTTGTCCGTTACCAAGGGAACCGCTGACAGCCGAGGTTCTGGGACTGAGGCCCCGCCCCACGTTCCCCCAGTAACCGGACAGGGGCGGAGCGAGAGGGCATGGCGGCCAACTGCGGCGGTGACAGGGTGGAAGCCATTTACCGCACTCGGGATCCGGTGCAAAACCTCCGGATCCGGTAAAAGCACGATTCCGAACGCATCAAGGTCCGCGGGGGGAGGGGGATTAATGGGGGAGGGTCTGCGGGGGATTAATGGGGGGGGGGGATTGATGGGGGTCCACGGGGGAAAGGGGATTAATGCGGGGCCCGCGATGGGAGGGGGATTGATGGGGGGCCCGCGGGGGAAGGATTAATGTAGTGTCCGTGGGGGGAGGGGGATTAATGCGGGGTCCATGGGGGAAGGGGAGTTAATGCAGTGTCCGCGGGGGGAGGGGGATATATCGGGGGTCCCTGGGGGAAGGGGAATTAATGGGGGGCCCGCGCGGGGATTAATGCGGGGTCCGTGAGGGAAGGGGGATCAATGGGGGGCCCGCGCGGGGAAGGGGGATTAATGCAGTGTCCGCGGGGGCAAGGGGGATTAATGCGGGGCCCGCGGGTGAGGGGGATTAATGCAGGGTCCGCGGGGCGGAGGGGGATTAATGCAGTGTCCGCGAGGGAAAGGGGATTAATGCGGGGCCCGCGGGTGAGGGGGATCAATGCAGTGTCCGCGAGGGAAGGGGGATTAATGCGGGGTCCGTGGGGGAAGGGGGATTAATGGGGGGCCCGCGGGGGGAAGGGGGTTAATGCACTGTCCGCGGGGGGGAACGGGAATTAATGCAGTGTCCGCGGGGGGAGGGGGCTATATGGGGTGTCCCTAGGGGAATGGGGATTAATGCGGGGTCCGCGGGGGGAATGGGGATTAATGCGGGGTCCGTGGGGGAATGGGGATTAATGCAGGGTCTTGGGGGGAGGGGGATTAAAGCATGGTCTGGGGGGGGGGGGGGAAGCGAGACTATGCAGGGGGGAGCGAGATTGATGCAGGGTCTGTTGGGGGGGGGGAAGTGACATTGATGCAGGCTCTGTGGAGGGAGTGAGATTCATGCAGGGTCTGTGTTATCACGGAGTGAGGTTAATGCTGCGTGTGTGGGGGTGGTGGTGCTGAAGTGAGATTAATGCAGGATCTGTGGAGGGGGTGCTGAGTGAGATTAGTTTCGGGTCTGTGGGTGGGGAGTAAGATTAATGTGTGGTGGGGCATTCAACTGTGCCACTTTACAGAATAAAGGACGTAAATGTGAATAATTGCTTTGAGGCTTCAATGCAAGAGGACACAGATTCAGGGCTTTGGAGAAAAGAACATAGGAGAGACACGGGAAAACCAGCAACTGAAACCTTTGTTAGATGAGTAGTTGCCCAGGTCGTTCAACTCATTTAAAAGCAGCTGGATGCTAAGATGGGAAGGCTAGATTCCTAAAGGATGAGATCAAATGGGCTCTCTTTATCTGAATCTAGCCTGTGAAATGTTATTATTTCCTGAACTTGCCCCTTGCTGAAGGTGTGTGTTTATTCCAGTGTCCCTCTGTCCTGCCTACTAGCAGGTTTTAGTGGTATTAATGGATTTAACATCTGCAACCCAATTAGAATAATTGAAATCCAAGGTTTTATCAAGGGAGAAATTAAGTGCATTTAATTTTTTTTAAGGATATGGCTTCACCGGGTAGCCCCAACGGCACTCTTCACTCAGCATGTTCTGCAACCAGGAACTCAACAGGAGAAAAGTCTTATTGAAATGACGACGTTTGACACCTCGACTTCAGAGGGCGAGACCAGTAAGCTCCATATTTGTCACATATATTCCTTTTGGGGTGCTTGCTTTTAGAACTACAAGTTTTGTTCCAAAGTGAGTTTGACATGAGATTAGAGCTATAGGCCACTGCAAGTAATAACCATTTGGCTGAGAATGCGTAAATGTGTTTTGCTGCAGAGCATTTGAGAGAGAAGGCTTTTATCCCTTCAGTCAACTGTTTTTTAAGAATTTCTATTTTTCCCTCCCTTTTGGTATAGTCTCCCTATTCTCCAGATTGGCTATACATTGAGCAGCTCTGCTATATAGCTGGGTGATGGAGGGTGCCCACAGACTTTCTCTTTCTCTGAAGACCAGTGCCTGGTTTGCCCTTGGCTCTGCTCCACAAAGTTAGTGCTGTATTGAAAAGTGCCTTTGAACAACTGTGGGTATACTTGGTTTACTCTACATGATACAACTGTGCAAAAGGTGTCTGAGTTGTGTTGGACATAGTGAAAAGTGCTTCCAAGCCAGATTCAGCACTATTAGGGAAAAAGTCAGCTGTCCAATAACCTTTGAAGTTTGTGTCTATAGGTGTCTCTTGATGACAGGACTGAGCTCAGTTGTGGCATCTTTACAGTCTGCTCATGCTTGCTATCTATGCTTATACATGAAGAGTGGCCACTTGTGAGATGTCCCTGAAGTTTCTAACACCTGCTGACAGCACAGTTAGTGGGTGTATCCCTGCAAGAGTTAGTAGCTTCAAGTGAGATGGAGAGAAAGTGCTTCCAAATGTTGTAATAAATAGGCAGTGAAAGTGGAATAGAAATGAGTTCCATTGCAGGAAGGCCCCCACCTCAGTCAAGGAGCTACACCAGCCTAAGGTGAGAGGAGGTGTAAACGCCATGAAGCCTCACAAGTACTTCTTGCTGTGTGATCATCTCCATGACTGCATCGCCCTATCTAGTGCAGTGTCTCTGCCATATGTCTGGCATATTCCTCACTCTACCATTATCATCAAGCCAACCCTGGACCAAGATGACCAATCCTGGTTCAGTGAGGACTGTAGGAGCATGCCAGGAGCAGCACCAGGTGTCCCCAAAAATGAGGTGGCAACCTGGTGCAGCTACAGCATACGACTATATGACAGCTAAGCAATCCCAACACCAACAGATGAGATCAAAGCTCTGCAGCCTTGCCACATCCAATAGTGAATGGTGGTGGACAATTAAGTAACGAAAGCAGGAGGAGGAGGGCTCCATTCCTATCCTCAATGATGGCAGAGCCCAGCACATGAATGCAAACGACGAGGCTGAAGCATTTGCAGTGGTATTCAACCAGATGTGCTGAATGGATGATCCACCTCAGCCTCCTGAGAACCCCATCATCAAAAAAGCCAGTCATTAGCCAATTTGATTCACTTCACATGGTATCAAGAAATGACGAAGCACCTTGGGTATAGTAATGGCTATGGGCCCTGAAAACATCCTGGTTGTAGTGCTTAAGACTTGTGCTTCATAACGAGCTATGTCTCTAGCCAAGCTGTTCCAGTGCAGCTGCAACACTGGCATCTACCCGACGATGTGGAAAATTGCCAGTTATGTTCTGCCCACAAAAAGCAGGACATAGCCAATCCGTCCAGTTACCGCCACAACAGCCTGCTCTCAATCATCAGCAGTGTGACAGCGGGGGTTGTTGAGTGTGCTACCAAGTGGCACTTAGTCATAAATAACCTACTCACCAATACTCAGTTTGGATTCTGCCAAGACCACTCGACTCTAGACCTCATTACAGCCTTAGTACAAACATGGCCAAAAGAGCCAAATTCCAGAGATGAGGAGAGAGCGACGTGGGCGGGACGTGGAGAGAGCGAGGGGGGACAGGCCGGGAAGTGGAAGAGAGAAAGGGGGCGGGACGGGGAGAGGGAGAGAGAAAGGGGGCGGGACGGGAAGTGGAAGAGAGAAAGGGGGCGGGACGGGGAGAGGGAGAGAGAAAGGGGGCGGGACGGGGAGAGGGAGAGAGAAAGGGGGCGGGACGGGGAGAGGGAGAGAGAAAGGGGGCGGGACGGGGAGAGGGAGAGAGAAAGGGGGCGGGACGGGGAGAGGGAGAGAAAGGGGGCGGGGCGGGGAGAGGGAGAGAGAAAGGGGGCGGGGCGGGGAGAGGGAGAGAGAAAGGGGGCGTGGCAGGGAGAGGGAGAAAGAAAGAGGGTGGGTCGGGGAGAGCGAGAGGGGGCGGGACGGGGAGAGGGAGAGAGAAAGGGGGCGGGACGGGGAGAGGGAGAGAGAAAGGGGGTAGGTCGGGGAGAGCGAGAGGGGGCGGGACGGGGAGAGGGAGAGAGAAAGGGGGCGGGACGGGGAGAGGGAGAGAGAAAGGGGGTGGGTCGGGGAGAGCGAGAGGGGGCGGGACGGGGAGAGGGAGAGAGAAAGGGGGTGGGTCGGGGAGAGCGAGAGGGGGCGGGACGGGGAGAGGGAGAGCGAGAGGGGGCGGGACGGGGAGAGGGAGAGGGAGAGCGAGAGGGGGCGGGACGGGGAGAGGGAGAGAGAAAGGGGGCGGGACGGGGAGAGGGAGAGAGAAAGGGGGTGGGTCGGGGAGAGCGAGAGGGGGCGGGACGGGGAGAGGGAGAGAGAAAGGGGGTGGGTCGGGGAGAGCGAGAGGGGGCGGGACGGGGAGAGAGAGAGGGGGGTGGATGGGGGGAGAGGGGGTGTACTGGGAGGGGTGGGAGAGAGAGAGAGAGAGGGGGCAGGACGGGGAGAGAGAGAGAGGGGTGGACGGGGGAGAGAGGGGGTATACTGCGGGGGGTGGGGGAGAGAGAGAGAGAGAGTGGGTGGGGATGGAGCGGATGGGTGACGGATTGCGGGAGAGATGGGGAGAGAGAGGGGTTGGGCAGAGATAGAGAGAGAAAGAGGGAGCGGGAAGGGGGGAGTGAGAGTGAGAGGCGGGCGGGGGGGTGGGTCAGGGACCGAGAGAGGAGAGGAAGAGCGAGGAAGGGGACCGAGAAAGTGAGAGGGAGGGAGACGAAGGACACACGAATATACGAATTAGGTGCAGGAGTAGGCCACTCGGCCCCTTGAGACTGCTATGCCATTCAAAAATTTCATGGCTGAACTGATTACTCCACGTTTCCACCTTCCCCGATAACCTTTCACCCCCTTGCTTATCAATAATCTGTCTACCTCTGCCTTAAAAATATTTAAAGACACTGCTTCCACTGCCTTTTGAGGAAGAGTTCCAAAGACCCACGACCCTCTGAGAGAAGAAATTTCTCCTCATCTCTGTCTTAAATGGACGACCCCTTATTTTTGAACAGTGACCCCTAATTCTAGATTCTCCCACAAGAGAGAAACATCTTTTCCACATCCACCCTATCAAGACCCCTCAGGATCTCATATGTTTCAATCAAGTTGCATCTTACTCTTCTAAATTCCAGCTGATACAAGCCGAGCCTGTCCAACCTTTCCTCATAAGACAACCTGCCCATTCCAGGTATTAGTCTAGTAAACTGCCTTCAACGCATTTACATCCATCCTTCAGTAAGGAGACCAGTACTGTACACAGTACTCCAGATCTGGTCTCACCATTGCCCTGTATAGCTGAAGCATAACCTCCCTACTTTTGTATTCAATTCCCCTACGTGATAAACGATAACATTCTATTAGCTTCCTAATTACGTGCTGTACCTGCATACTAACCTTTTGTGATTCATGCATGAGGACACCCAGATCCCTCTGCATCTCAGAGCTGTGCAATCTCTCACTCTTTAGATAATATGCTTTTTTATTCTTCCTGCCAAAATGGACAATTTCACATTTTCCCACATTATATTCTATTTGCCAGATCTTTGCCCACTCACTTTACCTATCTATATCACTTTGTAGCCAACTTATGTCCTCTTCACAACTTACTTTCCTTCCTATCTTTGTGTCATCAGCAAATTTAGCAACAATACCTTTGGTCCCTTCATCTAAGTCATTTATATAAATTGTAAAAGGTTGAGCCTTAGCACAGATCCCTGTGGCACACCAATCGTTACGTCTTGCCAACCAGAAAATGACCCATTTATGCCTACTCTCTGTTTCCTGTTATCTGGCCAATCTTCTATCCATGCCAAAATGTAACCGCCGACACCATGAGCTTTTATTTTCTGCAATAACCTTTGGTGTGGGACCTTATCAAATGCCTTCTGGAAATCAAAGTACAATGCATCCACCGATTCCCCTTTATCCACAGCACAGGGCGGCACAGTGGCGCAGTGGTTAACACCGCAGCCTCACAGCTCCAGCGACCCAGGTTCGGTTCTGGGTACTGCCTGTGTGGTGTTTGCAAGTTCTCCCTGTGACCGCGTGGGTTTTCGCCGGGTGCTCCGGTTTCCTCCCACAACCAAAGACTTGCAGGTTGATAGGTAAATTGGCCATTGTAAATTGCCCCTAGTTTAGGTAGGTGGTAGGAGAATGGTGGGGATGTGGTAGGGAATATGGGATTAATGTAGGATTAGTATAAATGGGTGGTTGTTGGTCGGCACAGACTCGGTGGGCTGAAGGGCCTGTTTCAGTGCTGTATCTCTCCATGACATGTAACTCCCTCAAAGAACTCCAGTAAATTAGTTAAACATGATTTCCTCTTCACAAAACCATGTTGGCTCTGCCTGATTACCATGAAATTTTCTAAGTGCCCTGCTATAAAGTCTTCAATAATAGTTTCTAACATTTTCCCTAAGACAGCTGTTAAGCTAACTGCCCTGTAGTTTCCTGCTTTCTGTCTCTCTCCCTTTTTGAATAAAGCAGTTAAATTTGCTATTTTCCAGTTTAATGGAACCTTCCCTGAATCTAGGGAATTTTGGAAAATTAGAACTAACATAGAGTCATAGTCATAGAAAGATATACAGCACTGAAACAGGCCCTTCGGCCCACCGGGTCTGTGCCGACCATCAACCACCCATTTATACTAATCCTACATTAATCCCATATTCCCTACCACATCCCCACCTTCCCTGAATTCTCTGACCATCTACCTACACGAGGGGCAATTTACAATGGCCAATTTACCTATCAACCTGCAAGTCTTTGGCTGTGGGAGGAAACCGGATCACCCGGCGATAACCCACGCCGTCACAGGGAGAACTTGCAAACTCTGCACAGGCAGTACCCAGAACCGAATCCGGGTCGCTGGAGCTGTGAGGCTGCGGTGCTAACCACTGTGCCGCACCACTTGTATCCTCTGTAGCGAAGACTGAGAGAGGGAGAGGACGGAGCGAGAGAGAGGGAGGGAATGAGGGGGTAGGGGGAGGGAAGGGAAGGAGGGAGGGGAAGAGATGGAGAAGGAAGAGATGGAGAGGGTGGAGCCGGTGTGGGAGGGGGCAGAGTGTGCGAGAGGACGAATAGAGAGAGAGCAAGAGGACAAATAGCGGGGGGTTGGGGAGGGAAGGAACAGAGAGAGCCAGAGTGTCATAGAGCAATTTATTTATAGTTGAGAAGGAGGCCATTCAGCCCATTGAGTCCTTGTCGGCTCTACACGAAGCTGTGCAGTCAGTCCCACCCCCGTCTCGATTCCCGTAGCCCTGCCAGCCTATGTCTCTCAGGTGGCCATCCAACTGCCTCTTGAAGTCATTGTTTGTCTCCGCTTCCCGCACCCTTGTGGGTGGCGAGTTCCAGTCATTACCACCTGCGGCATAAAAACTGCTTCCTTCCCCCTGCATCTTTTGCCCAAAACTTTCAATCTGTGTACCTAGTTCTGGGGGTTGAGGGGGTGGTGATGGCGTTGGGGAAAGAGACACAGAGAGAGCACAGGGAGAGGGGGTTGAGAAATCAAGGTCTCTCTTGACAGATGGAAATCTATCTAAAATAATCTGCATTGCTACATCAGGTGTGTGGGCAGAGATTGACTACTTATGCAAGCAAAAACAATGCCAGGTGTATCACTAAATCAGGTTTCAATATAGTGATGAGAAAGTAAGTCAATAAATTAGTCTTCTCATTTAAAGCTTCATCACAGAAATGCACATTAGTTAGTGTTTTGATTGGAGGGTAAATTTTTAATAGCTTTATCTTTCCAAAATTTGCTCACCGGACCCCTATGTAGGGCAAAAATTGTAATGTGGCCCCCACATGAAAAAGTTGAACACCCCTGACCTAGAAGAGGGCAGCAGGCACATGGGAACATCACCACCTCCAAGTCGTATACCACCCTGACTTGGAAATATATTCCCATTTCTTTATCGTCACTGGGTTGAAATCCTACTACTCCCTCCCTAAGCCATGTGGGAGTGCCTTCACCACATGAAATGCAGCAGTTCAAGAAGTTGGCTCATCACTACCATCACTTTCTCGAGGGCAATGAGAGATGGGCAATAAATACTGTCCTTCCCATCAATACATACATCCCTTGAATGAATAAATAATAAAGGTGCTGTTTTCCTTATGGATTATTGTACACTTTGGCAGGAAGTCATATAAATCAGAAAGGACCTTATTTCAATCCCTGATCTCCTGTGTTTTGCTGAGTCAGTGAAATGTCCTGCGTCAAATCACTGCACATTCACTCCTGATGGTAAGTGTAGTATAGACAACATCAGGCTGTTATAGTGCCCCAAACCAGCAAGCCTGCCAAATAGCCTCTAGATATTGTCCAGCCTCCCACTTGACGTCATACCATTGGGTATTGTAATATGGGGAAGCCAATGCCACAATCCTGTATATCCTGCTTGAAAATCTGCATATTTTGGCTGTTGGATGAGGGCAGGATTAGTCTGAGTTGTGATGCCCTCCACACTTGAATAGCCTGATACTGGCTGTCCATATTCATGTGAAGTAGCAGTGGACGTTCAATCCTCATCGAATCATATGAGTCACTGTCATCAGGAAAGGAAGGTCAGGGAGAGAAATAAAGTAAATATTTATCCTTGCAGAGAACTGTGTGAGTGAAATGTAGTGGGATTGAAGTGTTAATCTGTACCCACCAGATGCAGATGAAACTCTTCAAAAAGAATGCAAACTTCCCAAAATTCTTGCACACAGAAAGGGGAAAATATTGTGTGTCTTCTGTCACATATTAATGTGGAAATAATATAAACTTTAGATTATAAATGATCATGGTGAGACTTGTATTCCAGGTTTTTGGGTTGAATGGTGAAGGGTCTGTTACAGCCCTTATATGAACATAGGAGCAAGAAAGGACTAGTAGGCCCAACAACCAGTCTCTTTATAATCTCATTCCCAACTTGTCACCATATCTTCCAATGTTGCCACAATTCAAACACACTGGCCCAGTTGCTTCTTGAACCCTTTAAGATGGGGCTGATTAATGCCCTCTTTTAACCTGGCCTCATTCTATTCTTACCTCTACTGGGGTATTGCCCCACCCTATTACCACCAGTGCTGGAGTGTTTCCACATTTATCAGTGGCTTTGAAGTACTTTGGGATGTCCAATGTGTGTGAAAATTGCTGTATAAATGGACATCTTTCTCTTTATTTCCTGTGTTGAGGTGTCCCTTATTTTATCCTATTGCCCATTCTGAAGTTTTCCTTCATTTTATCCATGTGTGTACTGATGCATTTCATCATTCTATCCTTATCCATGGTGAGGTATTCCCCATTCCTTCTTATCTGTGCTGTTAATGCCCCATCGTTTCCTTACCTGTATTGAGGTACTCCCTCACTCTATCCTTTCCTATGCTAAAGTATTTCCTAATTTCATCCTTGCCTTGGGAGACCACCCGTATTTGTAATTTCCTTCCTTACTCTTTCAGCTGGTTATCGGACAGACGACCAAGAGGAGGTTGTGGTCAGTTGGCAGGAGAAACTATTCAGCCAGGTAACTTGTCTGACATTCTACTATAAAGTCAGAACAGCAGTGACTGATTTTGAAGCATGTCTATTCAGAGGGAAGGATACTCTTTGAGGGAGTAAATGCAAAATACTTGTGTTTACACTTTTGCTATACAATTTGTTTTTTTTAAAAACAAACAGCTGTAGCTTACGTATTAGAGGCAGTCCCATCCAAACCACCAGGTCCACAAAATTCAAACAGCACAAACCAAAAAATCAGAACTAACAAGCAGAAATTGGACAAATGCTCAAAGTGGGGTTGATGCATTAACTTTCATATTTAGGACCTGGGTTAGAATCCAACCCAGTCTAATGGGAAGAATATCTCCTTACTTTGCTCCTTGTCATAGAGAGATATACAGCACTGAAACAGGCCCTTCGGCCCTCCGAGTCTGTGCCGACCATCAACCACCCATTTATACTAATCCTACATTAATCCCATATTCCTTACCACATCCCCACCTTTCCTCAATTCTCCTTCCACCTACCTACACTGGGGGCAATTTACAATGGCCAATTTACCTATCAGCCTGCAAGTCTTTGGTTGTGGGAGGAAATCGGAGCACCCGGCGGAAACCCACGCGGTCACAGAGAGAACTTGCAAACTCCGCACAGGCAGGACTCAGAAGCGAAACCGGGACGTTGGAGCTGTGAAGCTGCAGTGCCAACCACTGCGCGACGGCTCTATTTGAAGTGAGCTTAGATGATCCCATCTGAGTCATAAAGCTACCCCTGGTTCAATACTAAATGGGCATTGTTATGACCAAGGCTGGAATAATGCACTGACAATTCAGTACCATTACTCCACAGGTCATAGCATATTATTAAAGTTTTCCCGCCTATTGGAAATTAGCCAAATTCCACACTTTATTAACTCTCCAGAATAAAAAAGACCAAACCAGGTATATTTAAACAACAATAAATTAACTATTTATTAATAAACTAAATCTTAAACGCTATTGCGATAAACCTATGTCTAAAAGACTTTATAACTTATTTTATCCAAACCTTCATGCACACACACACATACATTCAAAAATCAACGGTTAACTGGTTTAAAAAATTATGTTTCTTAGGAGTAAATAAGTAACTGGGTTGTAAGTCCTGGTGATTTACGTTCCCGGTTGGTGAGGTCCCAGAGTAGAATAATCAGATGCCACTTGAAGTCTCCAGGCGAATTTGACGAACAGTCTTTAAGGGATAGGCATTCAAAGCATTTTAGTTTCAGCATACATCACACAGTACTTACAACAAAGTATAGCAACAAGTCTGTTTGGATTTTGTACTTGGTCGTCTTTCAGTAGAAACTTTACTGAGAATTCCAGCAAACACAGATACTGAGTCACTTCTGAGGCAAAGACCTCTTAGAGTTTGGAAGTACAAGGAATTTGCTACCTCCAACAATACAAATGTTCTTTTCCGGGGTTTTTCTCTCCTTGGGCAATACAGAGCCTGAAGATAAATGTAGATTTTTCTGCTAAGAGAGAGGGTTACTTCCTTCAGTGTAGAGCACGCTTCGTTAGTCTCCAGTTCAAATCGGTTATAGCCAGTCTTTACACACAGTCAAAAGTTACAATACACCATGTGACCTCTCCTGCTGTTTCCTAGGAAACGAGTACAGCTGCTGGTACACTGTGCCCCTTAGTTTTTAAAGGCACACTGTTTTTAAACATAAGAGAAAGAAAACAGTACAATGCAAAACAGAAACTGAAAAAAAAAACTCTAAACATATTTTCACATTCATGCCCTCCATTCACTTGACTGATAATTAACAGAATGTTTCTTTGCATCTTTGCAATTCATTTAACTTAAGGTTACATTTGTGACAAAGTGTCAGTGACAACATTGTCCTGCCCCGAAATATGTACAATCTTCAAATGATAAGGCTATAGCAATAAACTTCATCAAAAATTATAATTTACATTTTTTTAAATATAAAGCTTGTCCCATTCAGCCCATTGCAACCTTCCAAACAGAGTCTCCCAGTTGTTTCATGTTTTCCTTCCAAGTGTTCCCATAGATGATCACCTCAGCCAGGTGAACTGCACAGTTAGGAACACTGGCCACTACTGGGTTCACTATTCTCTGAGATGTTTCTTGAGTACACATTAACCTGTGTGGTATCACTTGATACTGAAAAACCCCATCCAGTGTAACAAAAACTGACTCTTCCTTATCTTGGGGTGTCAAAGGAATTTGACAGTATCCCTTCAACACGTTTATCTCGGTAAGACACATGGTGTTGCCCACTATGTCCATACAGTCTTCTAAACAAGAAATTGGGTAGGAGTCTGCCTTCGTTGGCGCATTGGCCCACCAGGTTTAGGCACCAAGACTACCGGCGAATTCCAGCTGCTTTCACTAAGCTGCCCTCCAGCATGCATATGACCTCTGCTTTTGCTTGGACCTGTTTGTCTGGAACCAAGCGGTAAGGATGTTGTTCTAAAGGAACGAATCCCCTTATATGCACATCATGTGTGGCTAAGGTTGTACATCCCGGCTTATCCCGACAGACTGTTTTAAATGTTGTGAAAAGCCTGGTTAGGTCTTCATGTTGTTTTGCATCTAAATGCAAAAGTATGTTGTCCAATTTTCCTAGCCATTCTGTATTTGCTAACTGGATAGTTGGAGGTTCAATCTGAGAATTTCCTAGGCCGCCTTCTGCCTCATCCTCACTATTCTTTTCCTTCTCAACAATCCCCATTACCTGACCTACCTGTACTGGCTTATCCTCCTCCCTGCGATAATATTGCTTTAACATATTGATGTGACACAACTGGTTGTTCTTCCGACGATCAGGGTGTCAATCAAGTAATCTACCTTACCCACTCTTTTGCTCACTTTACATCGGCCACTGAACCGTGCTTTTAATGGTTCTCCCTGTAACGGTAACAACACCAATACTTCATCCCCTGGTTGAAAATCGCAGGTCTTTGCATTCTTGTCAGACCATTTTTTCATGTTGATTTGGGATGCTTTAAGGTGTTCCTAAGTCCTACAAAATTGCCTCACGTCCTTTTTAAGGCCTGGCCAGTAATAATGTTGACTTATACGTGATTTAGTCTTCCGAATCCCCCTATGATTTGCAAAAGAAATGTCATTTGCTGACCTTAATAATTCCAGGCGATAGTTAGGTGGTATCTGTTGATCTGTTGAACAACTGTCCAGTCTTCGTCCGCAGTTCTACGAGATGGTCTCCATTTCCTCCTCAAAACTCCATTTGCCATATAATAGCCTTCTGGAACTCCTTTCACCTCAGCTTCTATCTGACCCGTCTGTACTATTCTGGATATCTCTGGATCAGCTTGCTGTGCTGCAGTTAGAGAAGATCTGTTAAACATCTCATTTGGATTATCTGAATCCCCAAATAAGGTTTCAGATACTCGGCTATCTGTTTGTGGTGCCACTTTTGTCTCCGACAATGGAACCTGTTTAGCCATTGCTCGGGTGACTACACATGTGGGAAATATTCCTGGAACTTGTTCCTGTAATTGTTCTGTTTTTCTAACTTCACTTGGTTTCTCTGTAATTATAGGAGAAACTTATACTTTTGATCCAGCCAAATTATTTCCCAGGAGTAGATCAGTTACCTCGACTGGCAACCTGTGGACAACTCCTACAGTTACCATCCCAGATATTGGGTCACACTCTTAAGTGTACTTTATATAAAGCTACGGGTATATACTCCCCGCCAATTCCATTAACTAAAACTTTAGTATTCAGGGCACTCTCTGGTGGAAACGTTATACCTTTCTCCAGCAAGAGGGTTTGGGTTGCTCCTGTATCCCTGAGTATAATGATAGGTTTTCCTGCCTCACTTAAAGGATGTGGAGTTACTTTTCCCTTTGAGAAGAATTCATTATAACTTTTGGGTATTTTATTCTAAACCTCTGCACTCACTTTAGTTTTTGTGTCTGGTTTTACAGCCACCGTTGAAGCTGCAGCCTGGTCTGCTGTACTCTCCATCAGAGCTCTTTTCTCTGCATTAGCTTTGTGTACCCCAACAAGTCAAAGAACAAACAAAGAACAGTACAGCACAGGAACAGGCCATTCGGCCCTCCAAGCCTGCGCCGATCTTGATGCCTGCCTAAACTAAAACCTTCTGCACTTCTGGGGTCCGTATCCCTCTATTCCCATCCTATTCATGTATTTGTCAAGATGCCTCTTAAATGTCTCTATTGTACCTGCTTCCACCACCTCCCCGGGCAGCAAGTTCCAGGCACTCACCACCCTCTGTGTAAAGAACTTGCCTCGCACATCCCCTCTAAACTTTGCCCCTCTCACCTTAAACCTATGTCCCCTAGTAACTGACTCTTCCACCCTGGGAAAAAGCTTCTGACTATCCATTCTGTCCATGCCGCTCATAACTTTGTAAACCTCTATCATGTCGCCCCTCCACCTCCGTCGTTCCAGTGAAAACAATCCGAGTTTATCCAATCTCTCCTCATAGCTAATGCCCTCCAGACCTGACAACATCCTGGTAACCCTCTTCTGTACCCTCACCAAATCCTCCACGTCCTTCTGGTAGTGTGGCGACCAGAATTGCACGCAATATTCTAAGTGTGGCCTAACTAAGGTTCTGTACAGCTGCAACATGACTTGCCAATTTTTATACTCTATGCCCCGACCGATGAAGGCAAGCATGCCGTAGGCCTACTTGACTACCTTATCCACCTGCGTTGCCACTTTCAGTGACCTGTGGACCTGTGCGCCCAGATCTCTCTGCCTGTCAATACTCCGAAGGGTTCTGCCATTTACTGTACACTTCCCACCTGCATTAGACCTTCCAAAATGCATTACCTCACATTTGTCCAGATTAAACTCTATCTGCCATTTCTCGCCCAAGTCTCCAACCAATCTATATCCTGCGGTATCCTCTGACAATCCTCATCATTATCCGCAACTCCACAAACCTTTGTGTCGTCCGCAAACTTACTAATCAGACCAGCTACATTTTCCTCCAAATCATTTATATATACTACAAAGAGCAAAGGTCCCAGCACAGATCCCTGCGGAACACCACTAGTCACATCCCTCCATTCAGAAAAGCAGCCTTCCACTGCTACCCTCTGTCTTCTATGACCGAGCCATTGCAAAGATTTCTGTCAAGGCCCCAGCAATTTCTTCCCTTGCCTCCCACAGTATTCTGGGGTAGATCCCATCAGGCCCTGGGGTCTTATCTACCTTAATGCTTTGCAAGACACCCAACACCACCTCCTTTTTGATAATGAGACGACTGAGACTATCTACACTCCCTTCCCGAGGCTCATCCGCCACCAAGTCCTTCTCTTTGGTGAATACTGATGCAAAGTACTCATTTAGTACCTTGCCCATTTCCTCTGGCTCCACACATAGATTCCCTTCTCTGTCCTTGAGTGGGCCAACCCTTACCCTAGTTACCCTCTTACTCCTTATATACGTATAAAAAGCCTTGGGATTTTCCTTAATCCTGTTTGCCCATGACTTTTCATGACCCCTTTTAGCCTTCCTGACTCCTTGTTTAAGTTCCTTCCTACTGTCTTTATATTCCTCAAGGGATTCGTCTGTTCCTAGCCTTCCAGCCCTTACGAATGCTTCCTTTTTCTTTTTGACTAGGCTCACAATATCCCGCGTTATCCAAGGTTCCCGAAACTTGCCAAACCTATCCTCCTTCCTCACAGGAACATACTGGTCCTGGATTCTAATCAACTGACGTTTGAAAGACTCCCACTTGTCAGATGTTGATTTACCCTCAAACAGCTGCCCCCAATCTAAATTCTTCAGTTCCTGCCTAATATTGTTATAATTAGCCTTCCCCCAATTTAGCGCCTTCACCCAAGGACTACTCTTATCCTTATCCACAAGTACCTTAAAAATTATGGAATTATGGTCACTGTTCCCAAAATGCTCCCCTACTGAAACTTCGACCACCTGGCCGGGCTCACTCCCCAATACCAGGTCCAGTACGGCCCCATCCCTAGTTGGACTATCTACATATTGTTTCAAGAAGCCCTCCTGGATGCTCCTTACAAATTCTGCCCCATCCAAGCCCCTAGCACTAAGTGAGTCCCAGTCAATATTGGGGAAGTTAAAATCACCCACCACTACAACCCTGTTATCTTTACATCTTTCCAAAATCTGTCTACATATCTACTCCTCTACCTCCCACCGGCTGTTGGGAGGCCTGTAGAAAACCCCCAACATTGTGACTACACCCTTCCTATTCCTGAGCTCCACCCATATTGCCTCGCTGCAAGACCCCTCCGAGGTGTCCTCCCGCAGTACAGCTGTGATATTCTCCTTAACAAGTAATGCAACTCCCCCACCCCTTTTACATCCCCCTCTATCCTGCCTGAAGCTTCTAAATCCTGGAACATTTAGCTGCCAATCCTGTCCTTCCCTCAACCAAGTCTCTGTAATAGCAACAACATCATAGTTCCAAGTACTAATCCAAGCTCTAAGTTCATCTGCCTTACCTGTTATACTTCTCGCATTGAAACAAATGCACTTCAGATCACCAGTCCCGCTGTGCTCTGCAACATCTCCCTGTCTGCTCTTCCTCTTAGTCTTACTGGCCTTATTTACCAGTTCCCCCTCATTTATTTCACTTGCTGTCCTACTGCTCTGGTTCCCACCCCCCTGCCACACTAGTTTAAACCCTCCCGAGCGACGCTAGCAAACCTCGCAGCCAGGATATTTGTGCCCCCCCAGTTTAGATGCAACCCGTCCTTCTTGTACAGGTCCCATCTGTCCCTGAAGAGATCCCAATGGTCCAGATATCTGAAACCCTCCCTTCTACACCAGCTGTTCAACCACGTGTTTAGCTGCACTATCTTCCTATTTCTGGCCTCACTGGCACGTGGCACAGGGAGTAATCCCGAGATTACAACCCTAGAGGTCCTGTCTTTTAACTTTCTACCTAACTCCCTAAACTCCCTCTGCAGGACCTCATCACTCTTCCTGCCTATGTCGTTGGTACCGATGTGTACCACAACCTCTGGCTGTTCACCCTCCCCCTTCCTGTCTGTTCAGAGACATCCTTGACCCTGGCACCAGGGAGGCAACATACCATCCTGGAGTCTCTTTCACGTCCACAGAAGCGCCTATCTGTGCCCCTGACTATAGAGTCCCCTATAACTATTGCTCTTCTGCGCTTTGTCCCTCCCTGCTGAACAACAGTGCCAGCCATGGTGCCACTGCTCTGGCTGCTGCTGTTTTCCCCTGATAGGCCATCCCCCCCAACAGGATCCAAAACGGTATACTTGTTAGAGAGGGGGATAGCCACAGGAGATTCCTGCACTGACTGCCTGCCCCTTCTAGCGGTCACCCATCTATCTGCCTGCACCTTGGGTGTATCCACTTCTCTAAAACTCCTGTCTATGACGCTTTCTGCCACCTACATGCTCCTAAGTGCATCCAGTTGCCGCTCCAACCGAGGAGCTGCAACTGGGTACACTTCCTGCAGATGTAGTCGTCTGGAACGCTGGAAGCGTCACGGACCTCCCACATCTCACAGGTGAAGCACTTCACCCCTCTAACTGACATTTCTAGCACTAATTAATAAATTAATTTAAAATAAATAAATACTTATTAAATCCTTACTAAATTGTTATAATTAACAATATGGTCCCTAGTGCTAGATTCCTTCTATAAATATTAAATGCTAACTAAATACAGTAATCTCCCTCGGGTTTAGTTACTCTACTTATTAATTAGTTAATTAGGGTTTTAATCAATTTTTATCAAGTCCTATGGGTTTACCTCGCAATTTCCAGAATTCTGAACGAAGATGACCTGTTTTGTGGCAATGATAACACTTCGGCTTGCGGACCTCACTCCTACCCTCAGCACCTTCCTTTCTGGCCTAATTACGTGATCCTGGGGCATTCCCAGCTGTTTCTTCTTGTGCCCGGCTACTTGCCTTCCTTTCACTCTCCTGCTTTCTATCCTTCTTGGGTTTATGGGGGTGATGGACAAAAGGTTTTGGCTTATTCACAAGCTCAAAATTATCAATTTCTGCTGCTTGCCTAGCTTTCAAAACTTTCAGGTTATCTACATGAGTTCTCACGACTGAAGGAATTGAATTTTTAATCTCTTCCAAGAGAATCAATTCTCGAAGGTTCTCATGTGGTTTCCATCTTTAATGCTCATATCCAACAGTCAAAATTAATTTGCTTCACCCTCTCAAATTCTGCATACGACTGTCCAGCCAATCTCCGTACGTTACAAAGCTTCTGACGCTAAGCTTCAGGGCCTTACTTATATGCAGCAAGAATAGTCTTTTTTGCCATCTCATCATCTGCAAAAGCCTCTTCAGGAAGCATGGCATAAACTTCATGAGCTCTGCCTATCAACCTACTTTGCATCAGCAGTGTCCAGCTTTCCTTTGGCCATTTCATTTGTTTGGCTGTTTTTTCAAAAGATATGAAAAGATACGTCCCTTTCCTCAAACTTAGGAAGAGCTTGTATGAATTTAAACAACTTTTCACTGGGTCCTGGGCTGACTTCAGATTCTTCCTGACCAGAACTTTCCCTGGATTCAAGACTCTTGTCTCAGTTCCATCTCTCATAATTTAAATTCCCTTTCTTTCACTCTGAAATGCTCTCTCTTTCTCCTGTTCAAGTTTTCTTAATTCTTTTTCAACTTCAAGTTTTTTCGTTTCTAACTGAATCCTAGCCAATACCACTGTATCACTCTCTGGCTTACTATCTTCTTGTTCCTTGTCTTCTAATTTTAAATGTTGAGCTATTACATCAAATATCTCTGCTTTTTTAGTACCTGATTTCAACTCTAACCCCAATTTTGCTGCCAGATCTTTTAGTTTATTCTTAGTTAAAGTTGTCAAATCACTGAGGGACACATTCTCCTTTCCCAGAAACTCTGCTGCAACTGCTGATGCCATTCTGATAATACAGCCTTTATCCTTATGTACAAGAAACCTGGTTCCTTTTATATTTTTCTTTCAAATTATTACTCTCTTTATAATTCATGTAATTGGCGTTAGATTTGGATTGGATCCGGACAATCGAGTACCCAATTAATATGAGCCCAGACGCAAGAGTAATTAATGTGATCCCAGACACGAGCCCCCAATTAATGTTATGACCAAGTCAGGAGTAATGCACTGTTAATTCAGTCCCATTACTCTACAGGTCATAGCATATTATTAAAGTTTTCCCACCTATCGGAAATTAGCCAAATTCAACACTTTATTAACTCCCCAGAATAAAACAGACCAAACCAGGTATCTTTATAAAACAACAAATTAATAAACTAAATCTTTATTGCTATTGAGATAAACCTATGTCTAAAAGACTTGAAAACCTATTTTATCCAAAACTTCATGCACACACACATACATTCAAAAACCAATGGTTAACCGGTTTAAAAAATGATGTTTCTTAGGAATAAATAAGTAGCTGGGTTGTGAGTCCTGGTGATTTACGTTCCCGGTTGATGAGGTGTCCCAGGGTGGAATAATCAGATGCCACTTGAAGTTTCCAGGCAAATTCGACGAACAGCCTTTAAGAGATAGGCATTCAAAGCACTTTGTTGCAGCAGGCGTCCCACAGTTCTTTTCAACAAGGAGTATAGCAACAAGTCTGTTTGGATTTTGAACTTGGTCGTCTTTCAGTAGAAACTTTACTGAGAATTCCAGCAAACACAAACAGACAACAGAGAGTCACTTCTGTTTTTAAGACAGTTGGAGAAAACCAGCCAAGAGAGCAGCCACCATCAGCTCACCCTCTTCCATCTCTTTGAAAACGTCCTGACAATTAAGTGTAAGAAATAGAGAAACTGATGCTGTATTCGTAAGGGCTGGAAGGCTAGGAACAGATGAATCCCTTGAGGAATATAAAGACAGTAGGAAGGAACTTAAGCAAGGAGTTAGGAGGGCTAAAAGGGGTCATGAAAAGTCATTGGCAAACAGGATTAAGGAAAATCCCAAGGCTTTTTATACGTATATAAAGAGCAAGAGGGTAACCAGGGAAAGGGTTGGCCCACTCAAGGACAGAGATGGGAATCTATGCATGGAGCCAGAGGAAATGGGCGAGGTACTAAATGAGTACTTTGCATCAGTATTCACCAAGGAGAAGGACTTGGTGGATGATGAGCATAGGGAAGGCAGTGTAGATAGTCTCAATCATCTCATTATCAAAAAGGAGGAGGTGTTGGGTGTCTTGCAAAGCATTAAGGTAGATAAGTCCCCAGGGCCTGATGGGATCTACCCCAGAATACTGGGGGAGGCAAGGGAAGAAATTGCTGGAGCCTTGACAGAAATCTTTGCATCCTCATTGGCTACAGGTGAGGTCCCAGAGGACTGGAGAATAGCCAATGTTGTTCCTTTGTTTAAGAAGGGTGGCAAGGATAATCCAGGAAATTACAGGCCGGTGAGCCTTACG
This sequence comes from Heterodontus francisci, assembly GCF_036365525.1. Classification (NCBI taxonomy): domain Eukaryota; kingdom Metazoa; phylum Chordata; class Chondrichthyes; order Heterodontiformes; family Heterodontidae; genus Heterodontus; species Heterodontus francisci. The sequence continues at coordinate 22,567,977 of NC_090400.1, read as the reverse complement.
TCAGTGGTAGGGAAATTATTTTTTAGAGAGGATTCTTCGGGACAGGATTTACTCCCATTTGGAAACAAATAGACTTATTAGCGAGAAGCAGCATGGTTTTGTGAAGGGGCGGTCGTGTCTCACAAATTTGATTGAGTTCTTTGAGGAAGTGACAAAGGTGCTTGATGAAGGAAGGGCAGTGGGTGTTATCTATATGGACCAGTAAAGCCTTTGACAAGGTCCCCCATGGCACACTGATACAAAAGATGAAGTCACATGGGATCAGAGGTGAGCTGGCAAGATGGATACAGAACTGGCTCGGTCATAGAAGACAGAGGGTAGCAGTGGAAGGGTGCTTTTCTGAATGGAGGGATGTGACTAATGGTGTTCCACAGGGATCTGTGCTGGGCCCTTTGCTGTTTGTAGTATTTCTAAATGATTTGGAGGAAAATGTAGCTGGTCTGATTAGTAAGTTTGCGGACGACACAAAGGTTGGTGGAGTTGCGGACAGTGATGAGGATTGTCAGAGGATACAGCAGGATATAGATCGGTTGGAGACTTGGGCGGAGAAATGGCAGATGGAGTTTAATTCGGACAAATGTCAGGTAATGCATTTTGGAAGGTCTAATGCAGGTGGGAGGTATACAGTAAATGGCAGAACCCTTAGGAGTATTGACAGGCAGAGAGATCTGGGCGCACAGGTCCACAGGTCACTGAAAGTGGCAACGCAGGTGGATAAGGTAATCAAGAAGGCATACGGCATGCTTGCCTTCATCGGTCGGGGCATAGAGTATAAAAATAGGCAAGTCATGCTGCAGCTGTACAGAACTTTAGTTAGGCCACACTTAGAATATTGCGTGCAATTCTGGTCGCCACACTACCAGAAGGACGTGGAGGCTTTGGAGAGGGTACAGAAGCGGTTTACCAGGATGTTGCCTGGTCTGGAGGGCATTAGCTATGAGGAGAGGTTGGATAAACTCTGATTGTTTTCACTGGAACGACGGAGGTGGAGGGGCGACATGATAGAGGTTTACAAAGTTATAAGCGGTATGGACAGAGTGGATAGTCAGAAGCTTTTTCCCAGGGTGGAAGAGTCAGTTACTAGGGGACATAGGTTTAAGGTGAGAGGGGCAAAGTTTAGAGGGGATGTGCGAGGCAAGTTCTTTACACAGAGGGTGGTGAGTGCCTGGAACTTATTGTCGGGGGAGGTGGTGGAAGCAGGTACCATAGAGACGTTTAAGAGGCATCTTGACAAATACATGAATAGGTTGGGAATAGAGGGATACGGACTCCGGAAGTGCAGAAGGTTTTAGTTTAGGCAGGCATCAAGATCGGCGCAGGCTTGGAGGGCCGAATGGCCTGTTCCTGTGCTGTACTGTTCTTTGTTCTTTATTTCTCCTGAAAAGCCTACCAGAAACCCCTGATGCCGCATTTCTCCTGGAAAGCCTACCAAACTGATCCTCCTCAACATCGCCTGAAAAGAACTGCTCTAGAAAGATCCCAGTGACAGCCGTCTATGCATATTTGGGATGCCAGACCAAAAAGGGACAACTGACCTCTTTCTATATCTTATCTTTATTTCTTCAAGAATTATTAAGTGTGAGTTTGTGTGTGGGGAATTTAAAGAAGGAGCTTTCATATTTCAATCTATTTGTGGATACTTTACTTCGTTACTGGTTAAGTCTTGTTTTATAATAAACTGATAATTTTGTTGTTTATTTAAGAAACCTGGTTGGTGTATTTTATCCTGGGATAAAGAGTAGAGTATATGATTGACTGCATTGGTAACTGGGCAAACATTGAAGTGTATGTTGTGACCTGTGGAGAAGTGGAACCAGAAAGGAGAGTGCACTCCTCTCATCTCAGTCATAACAGCCGTTAGAGCAGACTGAGTGGCCTTAGTCTTTTCTATAGATGGTCTGTAATCTCTGCACAGATGACATTGGGCAATAAAAATGGAGCTGTGTTTGTCCCAGTGTAGATGTTCCTTATGTTGATGGATACAATTTCCACTCCCTCTCCAGTGTCCAGATGGGATACACACATTTCAACATCAAGTCAGAGCAGGATTTGGAAGAAGCTGAAAAGCACAGGGATTCTTGAACATTTAGGGGAAAGTGGGAGGAGGACAGATGATTGGAAAAGAGCATCATAAAATATCTCCTTTTGTTTCTAGTTTGAAATCGATCTGTTCAAGAATGAACATGCCTGCCAGAGTCCTCTGGACTTGCAATACCATAATGAGATCCTGCGTCTGGAGGAAGCCGAAGAGAGAAAGAACTTCAGAATCTTCACCTATACTGACTTTGACCGATACACCAGCATGAAAGAGGTACTGAAACTCAATAATCGCTGCTTTTTTAATAATAACAGGTTTAACAAACAATTCAGACCAGGGTTCAAATCAAATGACTAAAATAGGTTAAGGTAGACAAATGGTGATCTTTCAGTTACTAGAAGCACTGTGCTTTGTCAGGAACCTCATGACACCAGGTAGTATCGTGTTCACAGTACTAACCATAAACGTCTGATGGTGTATATTTCTCTGGTACTGTGCATCGAGAATAAGTAAGTGAAAGGGGTTGAGGAGGGGACAATCTGGAGTACATACCCATATTCTACATGTGACATAGTGTGCTATGCTGTTGTTTAACGGAAGAAAAGCAACTGTGCACGTTTCCAGAGTAAGCAAAAGAATCCATTGTGGTTGGCTAATGAGGGGAGCGATGGCTTGGTAGCTAAGTTTGCAGATGACACAAAAATAGGTAGGAACGTATGTTGTGAAGAGGACATAAGGAGGTTGCAGACCGATATAGATCGGTTGAGTTCTTCTTTGGCCTCCTTATCTCGAGAGACAATGGGTAAGCGCCTGGAGGTGGTCAGTGGCATGTGGAGCAGCGCCTGGAGTGGCTATAAAGGCCAATTCTAGAGTGACGGGCTCTTCCACAGGTGCTGCAGAAAAATTTGTTTGTCGGGGCTGTTACACAGTTGGCTCTCCCCTTGCGCTTTTGTCTTTTTTCCTGCCAGCTGCTAAGTCTCTTTGACTCGCCACACTTTAGCCCCGCCTTTATGACTGCCCGCCAGCTCTGGCGAACGCTGGCAACTGACTCCCACGACTTGTGATCAATGTCACAGGACTTCATGTCGCGTTTGCAGACGTCTTTGAAGCGGAGACATGGACGGCCGGTGGCTCTGATACCAGTGGCGAGCTCGCTGTACAATGTGTCTTTGGGGATCCTGCCATCTTCCATGCGGCTCACATAGCCAAGCCATGTGAGTGAGTGGGAAGATATCTGGCAGATTAAGTATAATGTGGGAAAATGTGAAGTTGATCACTTTGGCAGGAAGAATAAAAAGACAGAGTATTACTTAAACAGAGAATGACTGCAGAATTCCAAGGTGCAGAGGGATCTAGGTGTTCTAGTGTATGAGTCACAAAAAGTTAGTATGCAGGTACAGCAGGTCATAAAGAAGGCTAATGGAATGCAATCCTTTATTATGAGAGGAATTGAAAATAAAAGTAAGGATGTTATGCTTCAGATATACAGGGCATTGGTGAGACCACATCTCGAATACTGTGCAGTTTTGGTCTCCTTATTTAAGGAAGGATGTAAGTGCGTTGGAGAGGGTTCAGAGGAGGTTTACTAGATTGATACCTGGAATGAGGGGGTTGTCTTATGAGGAAAGGTTTTACAGACTGGGCTTATTTTCACTGGAGTTTAGAAGAGTGAGGTGAGACTTGATTGAAGTATGTAAGATCCTGAACGGTCTTGACAAGGTAGATGTGGAAAGGATGTTTCCTCTTGTGGGTGAGTCCAGAATTAGGGGGCACTGTTTTAAAATTAGGGGTCGCCCTTTTAGGACAGAGATGAGAAATTTTTTCTCTGAGGGTTGTGTGACTTTGGAACTCTTTGCCTCAGAAGGTGGTGAAGGCGGGGGTCATTGAATATTTTTAAGACGAGGATGATAGATTCTTGTTAAGCAAGGGAATCAAAGGTTATTGGGGGTAGATGGGAGTATGGATTTGAGACACAAACAGATCAGCCATGATCTTATTGAATGGCCTACTTCTGCTCCTAATTCGTATGTTGGTAGGTGATCCTCTTGAGTATTGAGGCACAACTACTGGTGAGAAAGAGAATTGAGTATAGATGGGGACTACCCTCAGGAGCAGTTGAAGAGGTATCATCTAGTGAGTTCTATTTTCCAATGGATAATACCTGGGGAATAGTACTGAGAACCTCCACCATTCTGCCTACCTCGCCTGGCTCCAGCTTTTTTAGGTCTTCTCTTATATACTTCTTATGCACAATAAATGGTGATTTGTTGTCTGTGATTGAATAGAAAGTATTGTTGATATTGTAGTAACCCACAGAGTTAACAACAATCTTACTAATTTCTTCACTCAGAGGGTGGTGAACCTGTGGAATTCTCTACCGCAGAAGGCAGTGGAGGCCAAGTCATTAAATATATTCAAGAAGGAGATAGATATGTTTCTTAATACCAAAGGAATCAAGGGATATGGGGAGAAAGTGGGAACAGGCTACTGAATTAGATGATCAGCCATGATCTTTTTTTAATGGTGGAGCAGACCTGAATAGCCTACTCCTGCCCCTAATTTTCGATGTTATATTTGATAGCAGAAGAATATCACCAGATATTGCGATTTGAAATGCAATACATATCAGTAACTTTCACAAGCATTGTGCGTTTGCCATTTTGTCACACTTTTCTGTTTTGACATTGTGGAAGAGGAAGTTTAAAGTTTTGGAGGAACATTTTATTAGGAGTCTTGGCTTGTTAAATTCTAGAACCCTTAATATTAGACCAGTATGGCTGGAATTGTGCAGATCGCCCAGGAATAGAAAACCTCCAGTGCAGCATGATCCTGGGATTGCAATTTAAGAGTTGAAAATCAGTTTATCCAAAAGTTTTGAGATCACCTGTTGCAATCCTGGGTGCAATAGCATAGTGGTGATGTTACTGGACTAATAATCCAGAGGCCTGGACTAATGATCCAGAATCATGAGTTCAAATCCCACCATGACAGCTGGGAAATTTAAATTTAATTAATTGAAACTGAAATTTGGAATTGAGAAAAAAGCTGTATCAATAGCAGTGACCATGAAACTACCAGACTCATAAAAACTCATCTGGTTCACTAATGTCCTTTAGTAAAGGAAATCTGCTCTTACCCTAGGTATAGCCTATATGTGACACCAGACCTACAACAATGTGGTTGATTCTTAGCTGCCATTGGAAATGGCCTAGCAAGCCACTCAGTTGTACTTAAGACGGTGGCTTACCACCACCTTCTGAAGGGTAATTAGGGATGGGTAGTAAATGCTGCCCTTGCCAGTGATGCCCACATCCTGCAAATAAATAAGGAAATTGCAATTTAGTGTCACAAGTTTTGTTTTCAAAAGTTGCTTTGAGTTGATTTTTGGTCTGGAACCAGAAATTTACAAGCATTTTCCAATCTACAAACAGCAGTTAAGTACAGGTTGACCTCTGGACTGATTTAGACCATTTTCCCCTTGGGTGTACCTGACCAGTGACCTTAAAACAGCAGGTCAAGTTGGCAGCTAACCAGTCACAACTGTGCTCCAGACCCCAGAGTACTCATGAGCAATGCCACAGGAAATCTAGTAGTTACAAAGTTTGATGGTAGTAAGATTTCTGTTACAATGCATAGAAAATAATTAATTCCGCAGCAATTATAAATTAATACTGGTCCATCTCCTGTGGGAGGAGTAAAACTGTAGGCCTTGGGTGAAGTAGGCTTCTCCTTCCTAGGCAGTCCCTTGGGATCGAGGATGACATGCTTCCACTCCGGGTTCTGAGATGGCTGGTAAGTCCAATGTGTGATCTGCAGACTCTGCCACATGAGGGGCAGATGGTGCTTGAAGGGTCAGGCAGATGAGTAGTTTGGATGTTTGTGCACTCCCTCAGACACCTTGACTTCGTCTCTGCATGTTCCTGACAAAGTCCCTCAAAATGTATGATGCCTCCATCTAGGACGGTCGAGAGCCAGGGACTCCCATGATGGGGATGTTTGATCTCTTCAGAGATGCTTTGAGGATACCTCTAAAGTGTTTCCGCTGCCCTCCTGGGAGTCTCCTGCCACGACCAAGTTCTGAGTAGAACAGCTGTTTCGAGAGTCTGGTGAACGACATGTCCCACCCAGCAGAGCTGGTTTTGGGTGATTCTCACCCTGATGCTGAGTAGGTTGGCTTGGGAGAGGACGCTGCTGTTGGACCGCCTTTTTTGTCATTGGATATGGAGAATCATGTGGGGGCGCCTCTGGTGGTACTTCTCCAGTGGTTTGAGGTGCCTGCTGTAGGTTGTCTAAGCCTCCGAAGCACATAGAAGCACAGGGATCACTGTTGCCTGGTAAACCATGATCTTACTCTTGGGATTGAAATCCTGATCCTCAAATACTCTCTTCCTCAGTCGGCCATAGGCTGAGCTGGCACATTGGAAACGATGGTGAATCTCGTCGTCTGTCTGCCTTCGCTGAGAGGAGGATACAGTCTCTGGAACGGGCCGATTGGCAAAGAAGGAGTAGGGAAAACAAACTCCAACAGAATCCTCCTTCTGACAAAATGCCTTGAGCATGACCTCATTATAACTAACACCCTGTTACGCCAGCGAGACAAACAGATGACCACATGGAAACACCTGCGGTCCAAACACCGGCACCTACTCGACTACGTCATCGTTCGAGCGAGGGACCGCAAAAGTGTCGATATCACCCGCGCCGTGACAGGTACAGACGACTGCTGAGCCGACCACTGCTTTATTCGATCTACCATTTCCATCGGCCTAGCCCCCAAGCAGTGGAAGCAACAAAAACAGTGCTGCAAGAAAATTAACATTGAAGGCTTCAAAGATCCTGCTAATGCAGCCCTTCTCAGTCAGTGCCTTACCGTCAACCTCCAACCACCTGGAGCCCCTGTGTGCCATTAATGCCTGGTCGACCTTAAAGGCCACCATGACAAGCATCTGTAAAGAGGTCCTTGGCTTCTCCACCAGGAAGCATCCTGACTGGTTTGCTGAGAAAGACCAAGTAATAAAGGACCTAATCAAGCATAAGTGCAAAGCCTTCGCAGACTGGAAACTTCACCACACATCCAATGCGAAGAAGCAATCCTACAGGCTCCTGAAGGCAGTGGTGCAGCATAAAAAACAATTGGTGGGCAGAAAGAGTGCAAGAGATCCAGCAACTTGCGAACACCAATGATGTGCAGTTTCATCAGCGCTGTCAAGGCCCAAACACTCGAGGGCCCACCTCATTGAGAGCCAAGCATCCAGGAGAACCCAAGTCAGGGAAGCAGTTAGTGTTTGCTGGAAGCTAGGAGTGGGGAGAGAGGTGGGAAGGGACATGTTGATGGTAGGCAGGTGAGATAGGAGAAGATGATGGTTGGTAAGAGGTGGGGAGAGCAAAATTTTTACTGACAGTGGAAGTTCTGATTAAAAGAAGTCAAGTAACCAAAAATTATGGTTAGGCTGGGAGGCCGGGTGCTTGTATGGAGGCAGGAGATGTTGAAAGCAGAAGTTGCAGCTCCAGTTCAGGTGCAAGGACGGGCAGGAAGCCCCACAGAAAAAAACAGAAATTAACTTCTGGGTAAATATGACCTGCTGGGCGAGAAATAACAAAAATTGTCAGTTTATAAAGTTAAACATAAAATTTAAAACTTAATAACTCTAACTTAGTGACAATGGTAGGAATCCAAGAAGATACAATTCGAAGTGATTTGGATTGAAAGATTCGAATCCTGAATGGTGGTGTCCAGTAGCCAGAGAATGGAACTGTGTGCTAAAGCCTGGCTACCCGACCCAAACCTGACTAGACCCGACTACATGTGTGGTGGTCGGGTTGGGTCTATATTCCGAGTCCAGCATTCGGGCTTGGGTCGGGTCAGGCTGGACAGTGCTGCCTTCGGGAACTCACGGGATCAGGATTACCCAACAACAAGAATTCCCCACAACTCCATCTGCAGGAATAGCCTGTTGCTGGAATGGATGAACAGGATCACAAAGTATTACCATTTGGACAAGATAGAGCACAATAACATGTTTGATATCATTAAATTTATTGCGATATTCAGGTCGGGTGTGAAAAAAATTAAAGGACTCTGGACCTGGGTCGGGTTTCAATTTTATACCTGAGCAGGCCTTTACTGTGTGCAGACCAAAGCAAAATATTAACAGTAGTGGTTCTCAACCTTTTTGCTTTTGAGGCACCTCCCACTCTTTTCCCCCCCCACCCCCCAACCCCTACCCATGTTAGAAAAATTCCACCGACCCACTGTAATAGCACAGTATTTTTTCTGTATAAAAATTAGTTATATAATTAAACATATTTATTACTTTTTGTTTTACTTAATGTGAAACTTGAATGGTTGAATTAAGGTGCGCTGAATAGTTTGTCTCAATGTATTTATCTTGATCTTGTGGAAAGACCCTAGGACCACATCTTGTTATCACTAAATCAGTTCAGTCAGACTTGTAAGTGGTGGTTGCATGGCATTCAAAGATCAGGCTGCAGGGCACTTCTGGTACACTATGACCTTAAAATTTCTGAGCTTGCGGCAGAACGGGAAAACGTGCCAAGGAATTTTCCCTGGCTTTCATCATAAAATGATAGATAACGTATCCCACAAAGCTAATGTTTCTAAACCTACGCAGCACTCTCAACATAAGCGGAGATGTCTATAAAAATATTAATACTCAACATCTTTTGAGTTCGGAAAAAATCTAAAAATTCCCAAAGGTTTTTGTTAACTATTTAATTGCTGGAAATTTTGTGACCAACTTTTGAACGGGATCATGCAGCAGGCCCAGATGTGGTATAAGAAGATGGCAGCTAGCTTTGCAGCAGCAAAGGAAACACATCTTCTACTGCAGTCAGTTAAATAAATATTTCAGTCTTTATTCTGTTTTCTTTCCAGTAGTTATTAAATTGAAATATAGTTTTAATAACAGTAGCATAAAGTGATGCAATGGAGTCTTTCAAACGTCAGCTGATTAGAATCCAGGACCAGCATGTTACTGTGAGGAAGAAACACAAGTTTGGCAAGTTTCGGGAAGCTTGGATAACACGGGATATTGTGAGCCTAGTCAAAAAGAAAAAGGAAGTATTTGAAAGGGCTGGAAGGCTAGGAACAGATGAAGCACTTGAGGAATATAAAGACAGTAGGAGGAACTTAAGCAAGGAGTTAGGAGGGCTAAAAGGGGTCATGAAAAGTCATTGGCAAACAGAATTAAGGAAAATCCCAAGGCTTTTTATACATATATAAAGAGCAAGAGGGTAACCAGGAAAAGGGTTGGCCCACTCAAGGACAGAGATGGGAATCTATGCGTGGAGCCAGAGGAAATGGGCGAGGTGCTAAATGAGTACTTTGCATCAGTATTCACCAAGGAGAAGGACTTGGTGGATGATGAGCCTAGGGAAGGGAGTGCAGATAGTCTCAGTCATCTCATTATCAAAAAGGAGGAGGTGTTGGGTGTCTTGCAAAGCATTAAGGTAGATAAGTCCCCAGGGCCTGATGGGATCTACCCTAGAATACTGGGGGAGGCAAGGGAAGAAATTGCTGGGGCCTTGACAGAAATCTTTGCATCCTCATTGGCTACAGGTGAGGTCCCAGAGTACTGGAGAATAGCCACTGTTGTTCCTTTGTTTAAGAAGGGTGGCAAGGAAATTATAGGAAATTAATCCAGGAAATTATAGGCCGGTGAGCTTTACATCAGTGATAGGGAAACTATTAGAGAGGATTCTTCGGGACAGGATTTACTCCCATTTGGAAACAATCAAACTTATTAGTGAGAGACAGCATGGTTTTGTGAAGGGGAGGTCGTGCCTTACTAATTTGATTGAGTTTTTTGAGGAAGTGACGAAGATGATTGATGAGGGAAGGGCAGTGGATGTTGTCTATATGGACTTTAGTAAAGACTTTAACAAGGTCTCGCATGGCAGACTGGTGCAAAAGGTGAAGTCACATGGGATCAGAGGTGAGCTGGCAAGATGGATACAGAACTGGCTCAGTCACAGAAGACAGAGGGGAACAGTGGATGGGTGTTTTTCTGAATGGAGGGATGTGACTAGTGGTCCGCAGGGATCAGTGCTGGGACCTTTGCTGTTTGTAGTATATATAAATGATTTGGAGGAAAATATAGCTGGTCTGATTAGTAAGTTTGCGGACGACACAAAGGTTGGTGGAGTTGCGGATAATGATGAGGATTGTCAGAGGATACAGCAGGATATAGATCGGTTGGAGACCTGGGCGGAGAAATGGCAGATGGAGTTTAATCCGGACAGATGTGAGGTAATGCATTTTGGAAGGTCTAATGCAGGTGGGAGGTATACAGTAAATGGCAGAACCCTTAGGAGTATTGACAGGCAGAGAGATCTGGGCGCACAGGTCCACAGGTCACTGAAAGTGGCAACGCAGGTGGATAAGGTAATCAAGAAGGCATACGGCATGCTTGCCTTCATCGGTCGGGGCATAGAGTATAAAAATAGGCAAGTCATGCTGCAGCTGTACAGAACTTTAGTTAGGCCACACTTAGAATATTGCGTGCAATTCTGGTCGCCACACTACCAGAAGGACGTGGAGGCTTTGGAGAGGGTACAGAAGCGGTTTACCAGGATGTTGCCTGGTCTGGAGGGCATTAGCTATGAGGAGAGGTTGGAAAAACTCGGATTGTTTTCACTGGAATGACGGAGGTGGAGGGGCGACATGATAGAGGTTTACAAAGTTATGAGCGGCATGGACAGAGTGGATAGTTAGAAGCTTTTTCCCAGGGTGGAAGAGTCAGTTACTAGGGGACATAGGTTTAAGGTGAGAGGGGCAAAGTTTAGCGGGGATGTGCGAGGCAAGTTTTTTTACACAGAGGGTGGTGAGTGCCTGGAACTTGCTGCCAGGGGAGGTGGTGGAAGCAGATACGATAGCGACATTTAAGAGACATCTTGACAAATATATGAATAGGAAGGGAATAGAGGGATATGGGCCCCGGAAGTGCAGAAGGTGTTAGTTTCGGCAGGCATCAAGATCGGCGCAGGCTTGGAGGGCCGAATGGCCTGTTCCTGTGCTGTACTGTTCTTTGTTCTTTGTACACAACAATTGTAGCTCGATGTGAAGGTCAGCCTGACAGTGGTCCCTCACCCCAGCAGTTGGATTGATTACTACATGTGCCATTAGGCACTTCACCTGCAGATTTCCTTTGCCTCTTGTTGCATTCTCCAGGCTCTGTAACCTCTTTCCTAACTTTTAATATGTGTGGATGGAATCTGCCCAGACCAGAGGTTTAATCTCAAGTTTGATTACTTGGTCAATTATCTCCTTTTTTTAAAATCTGAAATGTCTTTATATCCTTTTTGATCTCTTCTAATGTCATGTCCAATATGTTAGTTTCTCTTGTAAATACCAAGCTAAAGTAATTAACATTTCGCTGTCATTACCTGTGAGTTTATCTTGTGCATCCCTTAGTGGCCCTGTCCCTATCTTGATTTTTCTGTTGCTTATGTGTCTTTGGGTTACTACTTTTAATATTCCTCGGTAATTTAATGACCAAGTGTGGACATAGTTAACACATGAAAACTCCACTGGAACTGTTGACTTAGGACTTTTATCAGAAAGATTATAGGACTTACCGATTTTAATATATAGAAAGAAAAGCATGGTGCTTCATCCCTTACTATGTGGATAAGATGTGTTATTGTAATTTTCGGTGTAATGATCTAAGTTGCAATCTATAAGTAAAACTGCTTTTTAAAACATTTTTTGGGTTTCTGGTGCATTATCCATCCATTTTTAATGCAAGAGTCTATACAGTGAATGTCAGCAGGCTATTTGACCAGGGCCATCACAGTCAAGACCAATACTTTTCTACCCCAACATTTGCACTCACCTTCCAGCAGAGTTACTGGTTGATTTTTCTAATGTCTCTCCTTCCTAATCTGAGGACACTGAGGTAAATGGCCGAGATCAGCTACTGCGAATCAAATCTAGGACTTATATGACTTGTATGTTGAATGAATACCATAAAATTATAAATTCATGCAGCACAGAAGGAACCCATTCAGCCGATCATGCCTGCACCAGCTCTTTGAAGGAGCTACCCAATTAGACCCACTCCCCTGCTGTTTCCCCATAGCCCTGATTTTTTTTTTGTTTTTGAAGTATATAACCTTGTTCCCTTTGAAAGTTGCTGTTGAATCCATTTCCATCAACCTTTCAGTCCTGGAGCAAGCAGTCATTGGCCCACAGAGGTTGGTATCTGCATAATGTCTCCGCACCACATATTGTATCTGGCTAAGAACACTTAAGCTAGTGACCCAATATAGAAACATAGAAAATAGAAGCAGGAGTGGGCCATACGGCCCTTCGGGCCTGCTCCGCCATTCAAAAAAGATCATGGCTGATCGTCTAATTCAGTACCCTGTCTCCACCTGCTGAGTGGTTCCAGCATTTCTTGTTTTTATCCCTGTTTCCACTTTCTCCACATATCCCTTTATCCCTTTGGCATTAAGAAGTATATCTATCTCCATCTTGAATATATTTAATATATTTAATGACTTGGCCTCCACTGCCTTCTGTGGTAGAGAATTCCATAGGTTCACCACCCTCTGAGTGAAGAAATTTCTCCTCATCTTGGTTCTAAATGGCATACCCCGTATCCTGAGACTGTGACCCCTGGTTCTGGACTTCCCAGCCATCGGGAACATCCTCCCCTCTGCATCTAGACTGTCTAGTCCTGTTAGAATTTTATAGGTTTCTATGAGATCCCCTCTCATTCTTCTGAACTCTAGTGAATATAGGCCTAGTTGACCCAATCTTTCCTCTTACGTAAATCCTCCCTTCCCAGGCACCAGCCTAGTAAATCATCTTTGCATTCCCTCCATTGCAAGAACATCCTTCCTCAGATAAGGAGACCAAAACTGCACACAGCACTCCAGATGTGGTCTCACCAAGGCCCTGTATAACTGCAGTAAGACATCCTTGCTCCTGTACTCAAATCCTCTTGCAGTGAAGGCCAACATACCATTCGCTTATAGGCTTATCTCAATGATCATGTAACACCTGCTACAGAGGGATGTGTATGCAGGACCAACTGAATCTGTGCCAGTGTTGGCAGTAAACATACTTTCTGTTTTCCAGTACTCTCAGACTCTGACCACATCGACAATGGAGACTCCATCATACCTGGCAGAAAGGATGTCACACGTTCGGCGTAGGAGGCAGGAGCGCAGAATTAAGTAAGGGGAAGGGGTGGTGGGGAGGCAACAAGTATATATTTGATAAACCAGTGGAAATATGTTGAGATTTTTGTTATAAACAACGATACAATTTAATTATCTCAAAATATGGAGTATCCTGTGCCAGCTGTATATAATCCTCAACATTTTGCTTAAATCATTTTGAACTCTTATTCAGGACTGTATATTAGTTCTGGGAGTGGAGTGGTTTCCAACTGTGGGCATTCTATGCCTGATCCTGAGTACAGCTCCTTCTACCCAGCTGCAACAATGTTCCTCAGTAGCTGCAAATGCAGGAAAACATTTCTCATTGCACTTTTGCTTCCCTCTATCTGGAGCAAGCAGTCTGTTTTGATTTTCTCATTATCTTTCTATCTCCTGACTCTTGCTTGTTCTATGGTTAGTGAGTGTCCTCGTCTAAGTGGGGACCCTTAATGTAGAAGCTTACATATTGAGCTTGGCTGTGACACCACCCACAATCAAATAGCTTGCCAGTGCTCAATCATGTTCTTACCCATGCACTATCCTGCAGGGATCACTTGAAAGCGATTAGCACTGGGGTGGTAGAGTTGTGAAATAGAAGCCCATTGATAGGATTAGCATGAGTAGGGGATTGAAGAAATTGGAGGTAAAAGGGATTGATCTGTCAAAAAGGGATGGACTTGCTGCATCTGTTCTTCCTTCTTGATTTTCGTTGCAAACTACTGTACATCTGTATAGGGTAAAAAAAATGACCATTCTTATGTTGCTTTTATTTTGTTACCTTAATTTAATGTGCGCACCAGGGCTCTTATAAATGGAGTGATATAGGTGTGTAGACATACTTCTCATTCTTCTTCCTTTAATAACATTGCTTTTTTTTTGGGTTACTTGCTGCCCCTGGTACCTCACCCATATGTGGGGCTAGACAGTGACTGTGGCAAAATATTTGAGGGTAAGTAAAGATACACATCACAGATGAGCCTGATCAGGACCTGCCTGTGCCTTTTCCAGCAGGAGTCATTGGATAGTGATCAGGCTGATTTTTCCAGTTTGCACTCCTGTTGTAAGAAGTCTGCTGCTGCCAGCATGGATTCGATGAGCCTCCTGTGCCGTTATTACTCTGTCTTGGATTCAGATCCACTGAGTCAGTTTAGGCCCAAGAGTTAAACCTGAGGCCTTCTCGCCTTTCCGGCTTTGTGCTGTGCTACGTGGCATTTTAAACTACTTGGGTCATGGAGGAATTGATACTTTTTCAACTAGGTATTAATTAGATTAACTATATCGTTATTCCTCTTTCATTGAACTGCATAAATTTTGTCCCTTTGAAATAATTTTCTTTACCCCACTTCCTATATTTTTTGGTGAATTTAATGCTTATTGTAGTATGGGGTGACTGTCTTAAGGAACAGAAATATTTTACCCACTTGCCCAAACTCGGCATGTTTACCCCAGATTAGGTAACGAATAAAGCTCCCTCTATACTGGACTCAAAAAAGCAACTTCGACTGCACAAGAGTGAGTTTTTTTCTGTTTCCTCTGGCTTCTCTGGGAAGAGAATCTATTTGGGCCAAATTTAAGGCTTCTTTCACAGAAAGCCCTGGACAGCTGCAAGAAAAAGAGCAGCCTTTTTATTTAAACTCTTTGTGCTTATCAAAGTAAGGGATGTTAGTGCTGAGGTCCAGGCCCCCTTAGTCAGCATGAAGCATTCCAGGTTAGGTTGACATGGTTAGATGCAAAATGAAGCTCCTTTACTGTGCCCAAACAATGTTCCTCGGTCTGAGACAGAGATGAACATCCCGACTGCACCAGCGCAATATTGCTTCCATTCTATACTCTCTCTGAGTGCAATTGCAAATCAGTGGCCGTGTGATACTGTAAGCCCATGTCCCCTAAGAACTGAAATGAAAGGGCCCAAGCCCATTTCCAGTTAGACCCTTGCAACCAGCAGACAGATGAAACCTTCATCCTCTCTTTTGAAATCAACTTCCGGAGATGAAAAGCCTAACTCATTGCATTGTCAGGTTCCCTAGAGAGGACACTTCAATTTGCTATCTGGGTGGGACTGAAACCCAGAGGCGTCAGTGGTGGTCTGATTGGTGCTATCCAAATTCCCAAAAGCAACACATGACTTCATTTCTGTTCAATGGTCTGTCGGCCCACTGAGTTTTTTTACCTCGGTCGTGCGACTATGGGGAGACATACAGCGTGGTGAGGCAAAAGAATGGGAAGAGGAGTTGAACAGTGGGTAACTGCCCAATCTCTCAGCTGCAGCAAACATGTTGGCTAAATAACCTGAAATTGGTGGGGTTATGAGGGGATAAACAGCATCCAATGTCGGGCTTTTGTTTCTTTCCACCTCGTGCTGCGACACCAATCACCCTTCAGTATCTCATCCAAGTGCCCATTCGTTAAATATGAACTGAGATATAAATTCAACTATGGGGGTGTTAGACCAAAATCTGATCCTGTCCTCCCCTGATCTCCCCCCCCCCCCCCACAGATGCAGGGGTCACTGGTTGGGAAGGTTGACCGACCCACTTTTGGGGGCCCAGGGGCATCCTGTTATAACACTTTCTGCTACTGCCGCTGATGAGATCAGCTAGCTCCATGTAGACCAAGAATTGAACCTGGGACATATTGGTCAGTGTGGAAATCAAACTGTAATGCCTCTCTCTTACCTTTACATTGGCCTTTAGGGAAGGGAACATTCCAAGATCGCGGATCATCACCTGGGAGCCGACTGAGGAGTTTGTGAGGAACAACCATGTCCTGAACAATCCCATGCAAACCATGTACATTATGGGAGACCTGGGGCCCTACGGAAAGTATGTTTTTCACCTCCTATTGAGCACCGTTTCAGACTGAAGTTGGTAAGATTGGTTGCTGTTTTAATGGTGAATTCTGTTCTGTGTGTTCAGGCTGGGGCAGCGTGAGAACGAGTACATATTGTGTACCATTAAAGTGGACAACAATGGAGTTTTCTCCATAAAACCAGACTTCAGTTGCATCAAACCAGCCTACAGGCAAGTACTGTATTCTGACATCTCTGTGTGTTATGCTGCCAGTCATTGGCATTAGTGTTTATCACTATCTGTATTGAAAATATTGCCACTGCATTAGAGTTTGAGATACTTGAAGCCATCTCAATGATGAATGTTCTGTTCATGAATTCTCGGCAAAGCCACTCCCTTTGTTCTGCATTCCTCCATCAGAGGAAATAATTTCTCTCTTTCTATCCTATTGAATCGCTTTTGTAATTTCACATACCTCAATAGATCATCCCTCAGTCTTCTAAACTCAAGGGAATACAAGCAAAGTTAATGCCACCTTTTCTCATAATTTAACTCTTTACGTCGTGGTATATACTGGTGAATCTTTGCTAAACCCCTTCCAAGGCCAGTATCTCCTTTCTGTGGTGTAGTGCCCAGAACTGAATGTAGTACTGCAGATGGACTCTGACCATGGCTCTGTACACCTGAAGCATAACTTACTTTCTTTTGTTTTCCAGAACCCCTCAAAATCAAAGCCAACATTCCATTAGCCTTTTTTCATCACTCTTTATATTTGTGCACTAGTTTTTAGAGATGTGTGTACACAGATAACTAAACCTCTTTGCTCCTTCACAGCTCTGTTTCTCGCCATTCAGAAAATATTCCTATTTGTCTTTGTCAAATCCAAAGTGAATGCTCTCACATTTATATCTAAACTTAAAACTAAGCACTGGAAATACCACAGGTCATTCAGCATCAGAAGGAAAAGGTGAAGAGTCCAGATATGAATTACTTTTGCAGGCATCTGAAGCATTTCAATAAACAGGTTTGAAATATTGGAATGGGATTAAAGTACTTTTCTCTGTACAAGGGCTATCCCATTCATTTGTTCCCCCTTCTGTTTTAGAGCAGCAACTGACTATCCCTAATGACTCTCTAGCTTTTGCCTGCATATTATACCCTGTCTGAGACAGTCTCTGCAGTTTACAGCTGTTTCTATTGTATTAAAATTCATTGCTGAGCTATTCAACAACATGTACTTCGCATTTAGATAGCACCTTTAAAGCAGAAAACTCTCACGATACTTTTAGGGGACGGGAGTGGGTTTAAAAAAAAAATACAGAAACAAACAGTGCCGGGCATGTCATAGTTAGCCCTTTATAACAAGGATATCAGACCTGTGGCCCCGAGCCCCATTAACCTAGCTCTTGTAGGCTAGGCCATTCAGTTGTATTTGACCCTTGCACTTTTGTTTGTTCTGTTTGGAAAAGGCTATTCTTTGCGCTCTTTAATAGACTTGTCTCATTGGTGGATAAATCCTGAATCAGCCCACCATGATCTGTTGGTATCAACTATGTGATTTATATGCAGTGGAAACAGGGACCTAAACTATATATATATTATATATATATATATATTAAAAATGTGTATGTGTAGGCATCCTCTGCTATTTACATTTTGTGTCTGCCATGGGTCAGTTAGTGGCACTCTTGCCTCTGAGTCAGAAGGTTATGAGTTCAAGTCCCACTCCAGGACTTGAGAACAACAATTAAGGCTGACACTTCAGTGTAGTACTGAGGGACTGCTGCACTGTCGGAGGTCCTGTCTTTTGGTGACATGTTAAACTGAGGCTCTATCTGTGCTCTCAGGTGAATGTAAAAATCCCAAAACACTATTTCGAAGAGGAGCAGGAGAGTTATTCCCAGTGCCTGGCTAATGTCTATCCCTCAATCAACATCACAAAAACAAGAGTATCTGGTCATTATCACATTGCTATTTGTGGAAGCTTGCTGTGTGCAAGTTGGCTGTTATGTTTCCTACATTACATCATTGACTATACTTCAAAAAGAACTTCATTTACTATAAAATGCTTTAGGATGTCCGATTGTCCTGAAAGGTACTTTATACATGCAAGTATTCCTTTCCTTCTTTCATTCCTTTTTCTTTAAAGGAGGCCTGGTCATTGGAGTTCGGATGAAGAATTCTATCTGAAACATTAACCTTTCTCTTTCAGATGTTAATTGCCATGCTGTGCATTTCCAACATTTTTGTTTATTTCTGAAGTCTTAAGTTTTTTCAATCAGATTTTTCCTCTTTCTCCCTTCCACCTCCAGTCCAGTACTGAGTCTGTATGTTGATCTGACAGGCTTATTGCAGAGTTTCTTTTTTTAACCCTTCATTTCTTATTTCTGATCTCCATTCTCGCTATGAATAGGATTGAGACTGAAGGAGAGAAGAGGGATCTGTGGCTATACACAATTAACAACGTGTCCGTCAGAGCTGAGCAGGAAGAACAGGATAGGGAGAAAAATCTCTTCAAAGACGTAAGAAAAAGTTGCTTTACTTAATGAGTTGATGATTGTTTTCTTCCGTCTAACCTCCACCCAGGCCGCATGTGACTGTCTGATTGGTTTGTTGGGTAGAGTTGAAGCCTCTCCCTGTCAGCACAATGGTTTAAGATGTACTGAACAGGCCAGCAGGAAAACATTACTCATTTTCTCTCCTCTTTGCACCGTGGCTTGGTAGGGTATGGTACCATAACATCAGCCACCTTTGTGTACCTTACCCTTCATTATTTTTGAACCTAGATGACAAATATCTGCAAATGCTCAAAGCTCCAAGCGCAGCAGTTCCCCAGACAGGAAAGCCAGGAGCATTGGTTAAATGTCCCACTCCCCAACCGAACCTTCCCTAGCCTAAAGCCTGCCAGTGTGTTACACCAGCTAACTCTGTGCAGACCGGGGATTGAACCTGGGACCTTGCTGCTCCATACTCATGGAAAAGCCATGAGCAACACGGACCTTCCCGTTCACTAAGACTTGAAAAACATACCAGAAAAGCATTTAAAATTGGACTGGCCATTCTGGGAAACAGTTAACATTCTTGCAGATGGTATCAACTCACTATCCCAGGGGTCTGCAATCTGCGGCTCCGGAGCCACGTGCCAGATCTTTAACGTCTCATTCGTGCCTCCCAACCTCTTCCAGTTGGATCTCATGAAAAAAAGGAAAGAAATTAAGTCAAGGAGGTGCTGTGGGCCATCAGCAGCAGCAGAATTGTACTCAGCCACAATCTGTAACCTCATGACCCGGCATATCCCCCACTCTACCATCACCATCGTCAGGCTGGGTGACCTACCCAGGTTCAATGAAGAGTGCAGGAGGGCATGCCAGGAGCAGCAGCAAGCATACCTCAAAATGAGCTGTCAATCTGGTGAAGCTACAACCCAGGACTACCTGTGTGCCAAACAGCGTAACCAGCATGCAATAGAGCTAAGCAATCCCATAACCAACGGATCAGATCTAAGCTCTACAGTCCTGCCTCATCCAGTCGTGAATGGTGGTGGACAATTAAACAACTAACTGGAGGAGGTGGCTCCACAAATATCCCCATCCTCAATGATGGGGGAGCCCAGCACATCAGTGCAAAGGATAAGGCTGAAGCATTTGCAACAATCTTCAGCCAGAAGTGCTGAGTTGATGATCCATCTTGGCCTCCTCCTGAAGTCCCCAGCATCATAGCCAATTCGATTCACTGCGCGTGATATCAAGAAACGACTGAAGGCACTAGAAATCACAAAGGCTATGGACCCTGACAACATTCCGGCAATAGTACTGAAGACCTGTGCTCCAGGACTTGCTGCGCCCCTAGCCAAGCTGTTCCAGTACAGCTACAACACCGGCATCTACCCAGAAATGTGGAAAATTGTCCAGGTATGTCCTGTACAAAAAAAGGCAGGACAAGTTCAACCCGGTCAGTTACCACCCCATCAGTCTACTCTCAATCATCAGTAAAGTGATGGACGGTGTCCACCTTCAGCCAGTACACCATAAGTAGAAGGAACTTGATTGGGTGCAAGGCCCTGTTTAATCTACACTGTACTAATTGCCATTGTGATGATCATGCAACGGGTGGTATGTAGATTCTCATCTGCAACTGTGTATCCTGTGTCTGTATTGCCTTTTATTCAAATATCTGTAACCACTGATAAGTTAGTTCTTACCCTTTTTGATGACAGCTGTACAACAGACACAAAGAGTATCTTAACACTTTGGTTGGAGAAGAATTTGAAACTGTAAGTATTTTTTTCTGCCTTCCAGCTTTCATTGTCAAGAGGAGCAATAATTTTATATATATGCAAATGCTTTAATGCAGCCCATAGGATCTGTTGGCTGCAAGGATCCTTTGCAAAATTGATGTGTGCTAGGTTCCTAGTGGGAGCAAGTCTGCAGCGTAAAATTACACACAGTTCAACCCAAAATTGGCACTAAGCTGCCCGTTAGACTCAGAGTAGCGTGGTGTCATCTTTTGAGGTCGGAGTTAAGACATGTTGTTTGTGTGGACTACAATTTTCTGCCAGCAGTTGCCACTTTTGGCGTCAAATCGGCTTCACTGCTGCTGTCTCCCCAGTAGATGACACAGCTGCACTTTATAAGTTGCTTTGCTAGTAGTCTGGTAGTAGTTCGAAACATAGGAATCGGAGTAGGCCATTTAGCCTCTCGAGCTTGTTTCATCCTGCAGTGAGATCATGGCTGATCTGCGACCTAACTCCATACAGCTGCCTTTATCAAATGCTTTCTGGAAGTCCATATAAATAATATCCATGGAAATTACCCTGCCCGCTACTTTAGTCACTTCTTCAAAAAATTCAATCAGATTTGTCAGGCATGACCTACCTTTTACAAACTCCTTGCTCGCTCTCTCTCATCAGCTGACAATATTCAACGTGTTCAGTCCTGAATTTGTAGACTAGAGCAATTCTCTGACAATACATGTTAGGCTAACTGATCTTTAATTCTCTGGTTTCTCTCTTTCACCTTTTCTCAAATAGCACAATTTTCCAATCTAAAGGAATAGTTTCTGAATTGAGAGAACTTTGGGTGATTATAGTTAGGGCAACTGCAATGTTATCACCCACTAAAAGACAGATTTACTTATACATTTATTCCTATTGTTCCCCTTTCCCTCAATTATCTACCCCGAAGTCTCTGCTGAGGTAGAGTTCCCAAAGCATCTTTTCAGTGCCTCACACAGTTCATCACTTCATCAGATGTAAGCTTTGGCAGGCTATTTGTTCATTTGTGGAGGACATTACAGCTGAGCCTTCGCTCATTCTTGTCTTTGCTCAGCAATCCCATCCAGGCATTTTCCAGAAGATGTCACTGGATGGCAATCACGAGCAAGAACCATTTTGTTTTTGTCTCCCTAGGTGAGGCTAATTATGCTTACTGTCCCAGTTAAGATCAGTGACTGGGGCATGGAACCTTCCTAGTCTGTATGGGTAATTCCCACATTGTAGTTACCCACTGAATCATCAAGGGGGTACTATGTAGTTGTTTCATCATTAATACAGTATCAGGTCCCAATCTTCCGTACTGAGTCAACTGAAGTCGAAAGTTCTCCAAATGGACAGGAATGTCTGAGCCTGTTGTGTTCCTGGGACACTTAGGTTTGTACATGGAGCCTTACAAACTAGATAGAGTTTAAATTCTTGTTCCTGTTAATTTAAAGGAATGGTAGCATAGTGGTAATGTTACTGGACTGTGGTCCAGAGGCTCTGGGGGCATGCGTTAAAATCCCAGTATGGCAGCTGCGGGAATTTAAATTAAATTAATAAATCTGACATAAAAAGGTAATGTTGGTAATGAAGCTACCAGATTTCCCTGGTTCATTAATGTCCTTCAGGGAAGGAAATTACCATCCTGATGTGGCAGCACAGTGGCATACAGTTGGCAGAGAGGGTAGGGGTGGGGGGGGGGGGGGGTGGGTGCGCGGGGAGGTGGTGGAATGGCCCTGGGAGTCCTCAACATTGACTCCAGATCCCATGAAGTCTCAAACATGAGCAAGGAAATATCCTGCTGATTACCACCTACCACCCTCCCTCAGCTGATGAATCAGTGCTCCTCCATATTGAACATCACTTGGAAGAATCACTGACAGTAGCATGTGCACAGAATGCACTCTGGTTGGGGGACTTCAATATCCATCACCAAGAATAGCTCAGTAGCACCATTACTGACCAAGCTGGCAGAGTTCTGCAGAACATAACCGCCATACTGAGAGAACCAGCAAGACGGATAAACCGACTTGACCTTGTCCTCAGCAATGTGCTGGGGTGATGAAGGGATTTGAGATAGACTAATAGAGTAAGACTAATAGAGTTAGAGTAATCTGTGATGACACCTAGTGGCAGATGTGATTTAATGTGCACAGTCCCTCACACCAAGGAGGTTCCACTCACACCTGTGGCCTCGAGTAGAGAGCAGAGGCTGGACATTTCTCTCTGATACCAAGGTGCATCTGTTGTATGTATCCTACAGCCTGGTCTCATCACATTGATGAAAACCCAAGAGTAAGATGCTTCCTCAGTCCTCCTTAGTGCATGGCACAGAGAAGTCTTGCTAAAGGAGAAGAGTAAGTCTTGGAGAAGAATGGGAAAATATTGGAAAAAGGAAGTAGAAGATAAAGTAAAAATTCTAATTTCACATCAGGAGTTGTCAAACACAATTTGAAGCATTTTTCTCCTTTTTAAAGTTGTATATTGTCCTTTTAAATTTTCTGGTACCACATACAGTTAACCTGCCTGGAGCAAAACACCCCTGCCATTGCTGCTCTTCCTAGGAACAGGAATTTGCCATTCATCCCCTTGAGCCTGCTCTGCATTCAGTTAGACCATAGCTGATCTGTGTCTTAACTCCATCTACCTTCCTTTGACCCTTACCCCTTGATTCTTTTACCGAACAAAAAATTCTCAGTCTTAAAAGCTTCAATTGTCCCAGCATCTACAGCTTTTAAGGGAGAGAGTTTCAGATTTCTACCACCCATTGTGAGAAAAAGTGCTTTCTGATTTCACTCCTGAATGGCCAGCTCTGACTTTAAGATTACGTCCCCTCATTCTGGATACCCCATCAAAGGAAATATTCGAAGGGTGGTAAAAGGAGGAGTGGGGCCGATTTGGGACCAAAAAGGGAATTTGTGCATGGAGGCAGAGGGCATAGCTGAGGTATTAAATGAATACTTCGTATCTGTCTTTACCAAGGAAGAAGATGCAACCCAGGCAATGGTGAAAGAGGAGGGAATTCAGACACTAGAAGGGTTTAAAATTGAAGATGAGGAAGTATTTGATAGGCTGTCTGTACCTAAAGTGGATAAAGCACCAGGACCGGATGAGATGCCTCCAAGGATACTGAGGGAAGTGAGAACAGATATTGCAGAGGCACTGGCCATAATTTTCCAGTCTTCCTTAGAGTCGGGAGTGGTGCCAGAGGACTGGAGAATTGCAAATGTCACACCCTTGTCAAAAAAGGGTGTAAAGACAAGCCCAGCAACGACAGGCCAGTCAGTTTAACTTTGGTGGTGGGGAAACTTCTAGAAAGAATAATTCGGGACAAAATTAATAGTCATATGGACAAATGCAGGTTAATTAAAGAAAGCCAGCAAGGATTTCTTAAGGGAAAATCATGTTTAACTAACTTGCTGGAGTTTTTTGAGGAGGTAACTGAGAGGGTTAATGAGGACAATGCTGTTGATATGGTGTACATGGACTTTCAAAAGGTATTTGATACAGTGCCACACAACAGACTTGTGAGCAAAGTTATAGCTCATGGAATAAATGGGACGGTAGCAACATGGATATGGAATTGGCTGAGTGACAGGAAACAAAGAGTAGTGGTTAATGGATATTTTGCAGGCTGGAAGAAGGTTTGTAGTGGAGTTCCCCAGGGGTCAGTGTTGGGATCCTTGCTTTTCCTGATCTATATTAATGACCTAGACCTTGGTGTACAGGGCATAATTTCAAAGTTTGCAGATGCTACGAAACTTGGAAGCATTTGAACAATGAGGAAGATATTGTAGAACTTCAAAAGGACATAGACAAGTTGGTGGAATGGGCAAATAGGTGGCAGATGAAGTTCAATGCAGAGAAATGTGAAGTGATACATTTTGGTAGGAAGAACATGGAGAGATATTATAAAATAAAGGGTACAATTCTAAAGTGGGTGCGGCAGCAGAGGGACCTGGGTGTGTATGTGCATAAGTTATTGAAGGTGGCAGGACAGGTTGAGAGAGCAGTTAACAGGCATACAGTATCCTGGGCTTTATTAAAAGGGGCAGAGAGTACAAAAGAAAGGAGATAAAAACAAGAAATGCTGGAACCACACAGCAGGTCTGGCAGCATCTGTGGATAGAGAAGCAGAGTTAACGAAACGTTAACTCTGCTTCTCTTTCCACAGATGCTGCCAGACCTGCTGAGTGGTTCCAGCATTTCTTGTTTTTATTTCAGATTTCCAGCATCCGCAGTATTTTGCTTTTACAAAAGAAAGGAGGTTATGTTGAACTTGTATACGGCAGTAATTTGGCCTCAGCTGGAGTATTGCATCCAGTTCTGGGCGCCGTGCTATAGGAAGGATGTGAAGGCGTTAGAGAGTGTGCAGAAAAGATTCACAAGAATGATTCCAGAGATGAGGAGCTTCAGTTAAGTAGATAGTCTGGAGAAGTTGGGACTGTTTTCCTTGGAGATGAGAAGGCTGAGAGGAGATTTGATAGAGGTATTCAAAATCATGAGGGGTCTGGACAGTGTAGATGGAGACAAACTGTTCCTGCTCATGAAAGGATTGAGAATGAGAGGGCACAGATTTAAAGTCATTGGCAAAAGAAGCAAAAGTGACATGGGGAAGAACTTTTTCATGTAGCGTGCAACTAAGGCCTGGAATACACTACTTGAGAGTGTGGTGGAGGCTGGTTCAGTCGAGGCATTCAAAAGGGAATTAGACTGTTATGTGAAAAGGAAGAATGTGCAGGGTTACGGGGAGAAGGCAGGGGAGTGACACTAGGTGAAATGCTCA
Source organism: Heterodontus francisci (assembly GCF_036365525.1). NCBI lineage: Eukaryota > Metazoa > Chordata > Chondrichthyes > Heterodontiformes > Heterodontidae > Heterodontus > Heterodontus francisci. Next base: position 22,542,922 of record NC_090400.1, on the reverse strand, counting down.
TTAGGAGAGCCGGTGCAAACATGATGGGCTGAATGGCCACCTCCTACGCAGTAACAATTCTGTGATTATCTACTTTATCAAATACTTTTCACACTTTAAGCACCTGAGTCAGATCACTCCCCAATCTTCTAAGCTCAAGAATCACCAGTGGTGACTCACGCCCTTGTCCCTTCCTCCATTCCAGTATGAAATATCTGTATTTGCTCATCACTTTCCTCTCATCAGCTCTGTTGCAGTGATGAACCTGGAGATCGCAACTCGCTAGCATCTGTTTTACACAATCGCACAAAGTCAAGATCTACCCCACTATCCCTTTGAAATGTTACATTAATAAAATTTGCTTTTAAAAACCTCATTTAACTTTTATTCAAAGAAGCATATTAGTATTATTTTAGATACTGTATATTAACATACCTCATCCTACTTCTCCATGGAGTACCCAGTTGGAGCAGAGCACTTTGTCATCACACATTGCATAGTTTTTCTGTTGGTCAAATTGTCAACTGTTCAAAAGTATAAAAAGGTGGATGGTTTGTGCAATAAATATATTTGTATTGTGATTGATTTCAGTTTTAAACTGCATTCCATCTTTATACCTGCAGCCTCCTCTTGGTGTTCTTCAACTGTTTGTGAATGGTGAAATTGGTAAGTTTATTCTGATCTTGTTTTTAAACCTGTGTGCTCTCACTAACAAGGTTTAATACAGGAGACCTGAAGCCCCACAAGTAATAGTGTGCAATGATGACACTTGGTAAATGTACCACCTGGTGCAGTACTAAGCCATGTGAATCAGGAAGTGCCTGGGCTGACCCATAGTCTGTGAAGATATGAAAGATATAGGACAGGAGAAAAGCAGCTGGTCTATCGAGCATACCCCATACAACCATGATGCCCTGAACATTGAGATTTACAATACCTGCCAGCCACCATGTGATCTCATGGGAGAGACAGAAAAACAAATTCTTTTTTCAAAACAAAAAATCAACTCAGAGAACCAAATCTGGAAAGTTCCTCTCTGACTCCCAAAGGAAATCCATACTAGTCTAGGCAAAGACAATGGCTACGATCTCCATCGCTTATTATTCCTCCTACTTTTTATATGCTGTGACCTGCACCCTGACCAGGGTCCGGTCCAGCTCTCTTTTAAAGGTAAGTGATTCTATGCCCACCTAGCAGCAGCTAGTTCCATAGATCTACTGTCCTCGAGGAAAGCAAGAGCTCCTCTCCTGTAACCTATTTCTACTCTTGCACAACTTGAATGCATAACCCTGATCTTCTAGACCTATCTAATTGAAATAATGGCCTGGATTTTGCGTTGGGGTTGATGGCCAAAGGCTGCACTGTGCCCTGCATCTCTCTCCCCCCACCGCTCCCCTGCCCCCAGAGCCAGCAATCATGAAATCAGTGAGAACTTCAAAGTTCCTTCTCCTACCTCACTGTTAGAAACCCCATAAAAAGTTACAACTTGTTCAACTGGGTGTAACTGAGTTTTTAATGGCGATGTCATTAATAAAACAAAGCGATTCCTGACGATGCAGTGGCCCGCTGACATCAACAGAGTGCGCCAAGCTGCGCACATGCGCAGCTACATCTTGCCAGGACTAAGCGGCGCGTGCTTGGGATGGCGTCATGGCACAGCGTCAACGTCATCGCGTATCTGCGCCTGGTCCATCTTCGCGCGCGCACAATAAAGCATCATTGGGTATCCAGCCCCCCACTCGGCTGGAGGAAGCAGCTGAATGGGAGACTTTGAGGCTGGAGCTGTCGCCCCCCGCCCCTCAGCAACTCGCTCCAGGCCTCGACGCTTCCTCCTCTCAGCCGCTTGCTCCAGACCTTGCTGCTCCCTCCCACTCCCCTGTCCGATTGTTCCTCGCTTAACGCTACCCGCCCCTTCAGCCGCTCGCTCCCAACTTCCCCGCACGCCCCCGCCCCAGCCGCTAGCTCCAGGCCGCGCTGCTTCCGTCGTCTCGGCCACTCGCTCCTACGTCACCCCGTTACCCCTTAAGCGGGAGTGAGCGGCCGGAGAACGGGTGGAGTGAGCAGGGAACAATCTGCCATGGGAGTGGGGGGGGGGTGGGCAGCGAGGTCTGGAGTGAACGACTGGGGGGGGCAAGTGGCCTGTGGGGAGAAGGGGGAGAAAGCGAGTTGCCGAAGGGCAGAGCGGCCAGCGGGGCGGGAGCTAGTAGCTGCGTTCAGGTGAAATCAGTTCTGGTCAGTCATATAAACGAATCACAATAACAAATTGGTAGCACATTTTATACTCTGCCCGATTTTCGAGCGGGGTGCCACTTCATGATCTTCTGATTGAATTTCCATCATAAAATTCCTTTTGTATTTAATCGGATTGCTGGAATATTAAATGGATCTGAGGATTACAGTTAGTATCCTATAACTCCATAGTAGCATATTACTGGGCTTCCATCCAACTTAATGTAAGGTTGGTTTGCTAGAACGATCCAGCCATAAGCATTTCCTGTGATAAATTGAGCAGCGCCATCTTTAATCCTGGCAGCTGCCTGAACATCGCAGACACTGACATTCCATTTGAAGAGCCTGCATTTGTGCATGTGCAAGTACTGCGCCACCTAGTGATTGTGTTGTCAGCAAACACAGCCTTAATAAAATTTGAACAACAGAACTGGCCCTGAAAAGAGAATTTTATATTCATGGTGTGCTATTAATTGATTAATTAGTGGATTTTAAAAGTAATTTTAATTTTTTTTTTAAAGTTATTTCAGAATACTTCAGCTTCTACCTTCACTTCATGTGTATGTTCCTGTCTTTAATTTGCTCCAGAGAAAAAAAAAATTATTTTATTTTGCCGCTTTTAGTTTTCTGGTTGGGTGTCTGTGAAAATCCTTTAATGTGATTGACTGTTTGTACAGCCTGATTTTTTTTTTAAAAATTCTTTCATGGGATGTGGGCGATGCTGGCAAGGCCAACATTTATTGGACATCCCTAACTGCCCTTGAGAAGGTCTTGGTGAGATGCCTTCAACCCCTGCAGTCCATCTGATGCAGATACATCCACAGTGCTGTTAGGAAGGGAGTTCCAGGATTTTGACCCAGCAACAGTGAAGGAATGGCGATATAGTTCCAAGTCAGGATGGTGCATGGCTTAGAGGGGAACTTGCAGGTAGTGGTGTTCCCACACATCTGCTGTCCTTGTCCTTCTAGAAGGAAGAGGTCATGACTTGGAAGGTGCTGTTGAAGGAGGCATGGTGAGTTGCTGTAGTGCGTCTTGTATATAGTCCACACTGCTGCCACTGTGCGTCAGTGGTGGAGCGAGTGCATGGTTATGGTGATGGATGGGGTGCCAGTCAAGCGGGCTGCTTTGTCTTGGATGGTGACGAACTTCCTGAGTGTTGTTGGAGTCGCATTCAGCCAGGCAAGTGGTGAATATTCCATCATACTCATGACTTATGCCTTGTAGATAGTGGACAGGCTTTGGGGAGACAGGAGGTGCGTTACTTGTGCAGAATTCCCAGTCTCTGACCTGCTGTTGTAATCACAGTATTTATGTGGCTGTTCCAGTTCAGTTTCTGGTGCATGGTAACTTCCAGGTTGTTGATAGCGGGGGGATTCAGTGATGGTAATGCTATTGAATGTTATGGGGAGATGGTTAGATTCTCGCTCATTGGAGATAGTTATTGCCTGGCACTTGTGCCGCGTGAATGCTCCTTGCCATTTATCAGCCCAAGTCTGAATGTCATCCAGGTCTTGCTGCATATGGACATGGACTGCTTCAGGATCTGAGGAGTTGCAAATAGTACTAAACATGGTACAATCATCAGCGAACATCCCCACTTCTGACCTAATGAAGAGAATGTCATTGATGAAGCACCTAAAGATGCTTGGGCCTAGGACACTACCCTGATGAACTCCTGCATCAGTGTCCTGGGATGGAGATGGCCTCCAACAACCACAACCATTACAACCATCTTCCTTTGTGCTAGGTATGACTCCAACCAGTGGAGAATTTTCCCCTTGATTCCCATTGACTTCAGTATAAAAACAGAAAGTGCTGGAAATACTCAGCAGGTCTGGCAGCATCTGTGGAGAGAGAGAAACAGAGTTAGCATTTCAGGTCTGTGATCAAGTGAAAAGCAAGCCTTCCTCAAAGCCTGTTACATTTCTAACCTTTGCCAGTTCTGATGAAAGGTCACAGACCTGAAACGTTAACGCGCTCTCTCTTTTTCTCCCCATAGATGCTGCTAGACCAGCTGAGTATTTCTAGCACTTTCTGTTTTTATTTCAGAATTCCCTAACCTGCAGTATTTTGCTTTTGTTTATCCCATTGACTTCAGTTTGGCTAGGGCTTCTAGATGCCACACTAGGTCAAATGCTGCCTTGATATCCAGGACAGGCATTCTCATCTCACCTCTTGAGTTCAGCTCATTTGTCTATGTTTGGACCAAGGCTGTCAAGAGGTCAGGAGCTGAGTGGCTGAGCGTCAGTGAGCAGGTTATTGCTGTTTAAGCGACGCTTGATAGCACTGTCAACAACACGTCAATCACTTTGCTGATGATGAAGAGTAGACTGATGGGGCGGTAATTGACCAGATTGGATTTGACTTGCTTTTTGTGGGTAGGACATACCTGGGCAATTTTCCACATTGTTGGGTTGATGCCACTGTTGTAGCTGTACTGGAACAACTTGGCTAGGGCCATGGCTAGTTCTGCAGCACAAGTCTTCAGTACCACAGCTGGGATGTTATCCGGTCCTATAGCCTTTGCAGTATCCAGTGCCTTCAGCCGTTTCTTGATATCACGTGGAGTGAATTGAATTGGCTAAAGACTGGCATCTGTGATGTTGGGGACTTCAGGAGGAGGCTGAGATGGATCATCAACTTGGCACTTCTGGCTGAAGATAGGTGCAAAGGCTTCAGCCTTTTCTTTAAACTGATGTACTGGTTCCCCCATCATTGAGGATGGGGATATTTGTGGCACCTCCTCCTGTTAGTTGTTTAATTGTCCACCACCATTCACGACTGGATGTGGCAGGACTGCAGAGCTTTGGTCTGATCCTTTGGTTGTGGGATTCCTTAGCTCTATCTGTTGCATGCTGCTTCCGCTGTTTGGCATGCAGGTAGTCCTGAGTTGTGGCTTCACTGGGTTGATGCCTCATTTTTAGGTATGCCTGTTGCTGCTCCTGGCATGCTCTCCTGCACTCCTCATTGAACCAGGATTAATCCCCTGGCTTGATGCTAACGGTAGAGTGAGGAATATGCTGGGTCATGAGGTTACATATTGCATTTGAATACATTTCTGCTGCTGATGGTCCACAGCACCTCATGGATGCCCAGTTTTGAGCTGCCAGATCTGTTCTGAATCTATCCCATTTAGCACAGTGGTAGTGCCACACAACACGATGGAGGGTATCCTCAGTGTGATGACGGGACCTCATTCTCACAAGGACTGTGCAGTGGTCAGACCTGCCATTACTGTCATGGACAGCTGCATCTGCAACAGGTACATTGGTGAGGACAAAGTCTAGTAGGTTTTTACCTCTTATTGGTTCCCTCACCACCTGCTGCAGGCCAAGTCTGGCAGCTGTGTCCTTCAGGACTCAGCCAGCTCAGTCAGTAGTGGTGTTACTGAGCCACTCTTGGTGATGGACATTGAAGTCCCCACCCAGAGTACATTCTGTGCCCTTTCTACTGTCAGTGCTTCTTCCAAGTGGTGTTCAACTTGGAGGAGTACTGATTCATCAGCTGAGGGAGAGCAGTAGGTGGCAATCAGCAGGAAGTTTCCTTGCCCATGTTTGACCTGATGCCATGAGACTTCATAGGGTCTGGAGTCAGTGTTGAGGACTCCCAGGACAACTCCCTCTCGACTGTATACCACTGTGCCTCTGCCGGTTGTTCAAGACGTACCCAAGGATGGTGATGATGTCTGGTAAAGGCCTGCTACCTGACCCGAACCCGACGGGACCCGACAACATGCTGAGTGATTAATTATAAAATATACAGCCTTTATATAAAAAATATAAAATGATCACTGTCAGGACTCTAGTCTACACATATACAGTACAGTATGTGTGTAGACTAGAGTCCTGACGGTGATCATTTTATATTTTTTATATAAATACTGTATATTTTATAATTAATCACAGGACCTTCTTGGTCTCTGCATCTCAGCTGCTCATTGGATAAACTTGCAGCAAGTACTTCAATCTGTAAAGCAGGAGTCTAGGTAACGTATAATATTTTCTGAGCCTTCGGGCAATTGCTGTGTTTATTTTAAGCAATACAGATACTGGTACAGTGTGGCACAACCTGTCTGGGCACAATTCCATGGGTTTCTGTTTGACTCGTGACCAAACAATCACTGACTTCCTGGCTCCAATCTTCATCTTTTTAAACAACCTTTCAAGTCCAATTACAGTTTTTGTTGCTTATCCGTACAAACTGAAAAAGTGAAAAACTGATTCGGAATCTGAAGATAGGTGAAGTGAGCATTTTGTTGGTCAGGTCGGGCATGGGAAAAAATGAAAGGACTCGAGCCGGGTCAGGCTCTGGTCCGATGTGGTTCTGTTGGGTTCGGGTCGGGTTTTTTTTTCCAGACCCGAGCAGGCCTTTAGTGTCTGGGACATTGGATGTAAGGTATGTTTTCGTGAGTATGACTATGTCAGGCTGTTGCTTGACTAGTCAATGGGATAGCTGTCCCAATTCTGGCACAAGCCCCCAGATGTTAGTAAGGAGGACTTTGCAGGGTCAACAGGGCTGGGTTTGTTGTTGTCGTTTCCGGTGCTGAGGTCAATGCCAGGTGTTCCATCCAGTTTTATTCCTTTCCAACTTTTATGTAGCGATTTTGTACAACTGAATGGCTTGCTAGGCCATTTCAGAGGGCATTTAAGAGTCAACCACATAACTGTAGGTCTGGAGTCACATGTAAGCCAGACCAGGTAAGGACAGCAGCTTTCCTTCCCTAAAGGGCATTGGTGAACCAGATAGGTTTTTACGACAATCGGTGGTTGTTTCATGGTCAACATTGTTGACTAACTTTCAATTCCAGATTTTCATTAATAATTGAATTTAAATTCCATCAGCTGCCTTGGTGGGATTTGAGCCTGGATTACTAGTCCAGTGACATTACTACTGTGCCATCGTCTCCCCATGAATTATGTGCAATAATACCAAGATCTCTTGCATTCTCAACAGACTGAGTACTTTACCCTGTAGCCTATAAATATATTTAGCATTGGTCATGCCAGCATGCATAACACTACATTTAGCCAAGGTAAATACCATTAACCAAATACAGCTCAGTTCCCCATTGCATCAAGATTCAATTGGAGTAGTTTATTCCCATCTACAGTCCTAACTCTGCCCCAACACCTCTTTCCAAGAGTTAGCTGGTCACGACCAAGGCGTTAGTAAGGGTACTACAAAAACATCAGTGCGCCAGGCAATGGAGGAGAAGAGCCAGCCAGGATTCCTGATCCTGATCAATATCAGGGTGGGTAAGTATTCAGCTTGTGGTATACACCTGCTAAATAGTCTGCAGAACTCATTGGAGTCATGTATGAAGTAAAGACACAGTGTTAGACGGGTGAACTGACACTGTAAAAATGGAGCACTTGGGGCTTCTTACTAAGAGCTTAGGGGGTGGCACATGATTCTTTGTGCAACTAATTAAAGTAATTTTTATACAAAAATGAGCTGCCCCTGAAGTTTGTAAACTCCTTGAGAATGGGAGCATTTCCCCATCCCCATCTTTCTCCCTCTCTGGGAAACCCTGACCATTACTACCCAGATATGAGTTGGGAATCATCGCTACAATCCTTGCTGCTCTTAAGGGTTCAACATAGTGTCCAGCAGCATGCTGCCATAATAATCAGTTGATAAACATTGGTTCATCAAGTAATAAAACTAAAATTTGTATCTCAAACTTTTGTTTTATGATGTAGGAATGGCATTTGTTTTTTAAAAAAGTACTCATCCCAATGTATCCAAGTTTCTGATAAATTAGAAAATTCCTGATTAAACAGGTTAGCAGACTGCGATTCCTCATCTGGTGAGTTTGATCTTCCCCATTACCTAAGGGAAGGAGGGATAATTACAAGCCAGATCCTCCCAGCCCAGTCTTATATAAAAGCAAAATACTGTGGATGCTGGAAATCTGAAATAAAAACAAAGTGCTGGAAAAACTCAGCAGGTTTAGAATTAGTTTAGAGATACAGCACTGAAACAGGCCCTTCGGCCCACCGAGCCTGTGCCGACCATCAACCACCCACCTATACTAATCCTACACTAATCCCATATTCCTACCACATCCCCACCTGTCCCTATATTTTCCCTACCACCTACCTATACTAGTGACAATTTATAATGGTCAATTTACCTATCAACCTGCAAGTCTTTGGCATGTGGGAGGAAACCGGAGCACCCGGAGGAAACCCACGCAGACACAGGGAGAACTTGCAAACTCCACACAGGCAGTACCCGGAATTGAACCCGGGTCGCTGGAGCTGTGAGGCTGCGGTGCTAACCACTGTGCCGCCCTGGCAGCATCTGTGGAGCGAGAAGCAGAGTTGACATTTCAGGTCAGTGACCCTTCTTCAGAACTGGCAGATATAAGAAATGTAAAAGATTTTAAGCAAGTAAAGCGGGGGGGCGGGGGGGGGGGGTCAAGAGATAGAAAACAATGAAGGTGAACAAGGTAAAAGAGACAAACAAAAATCCTGTCGTAAAGAAGAGCAGAACTTCCAGGAATGCCTACCTTGAAGAAGTTCTGCTCTTCCTCAAAAGGCAGTGGAAGCAGAGTCTTTGAAAATTTTTAAGGCAGAGGTAGATAGATTCTTGATAAACAAGGGGGTGAAAGGTTATTGGGGGTAGGCAGGAATGTGGAGTTGAGGTTACAATCAGATCAGCCATGATCTTGTTGAATGGTGGAGCAGGCTTGAGGGACCGAGTGACCCACTCCTGCTGCTAATTTGTATGTACGTATGTAAAGGAGTGAGAAGTCCTTTGTGGGAATCTGGAACAAAGTGATAACTAACTCATGTACTAATGAACTTTTCCCTGTGTGTTTGGTGGATCTGGGTATACTCCGTGAATGAACTAGATTGTTTGTTTCTAGAGGTTGGCCTTATTTAGTGTTTGGTGATGCTGATTTTATTTTTCATCTTTCAGTGTCAGCTCAGGGTTACGAATACGACAATCTGTATATACAATTCTTCCTTGAACTTCCAGACTGTGAGTATGCTACTGTTTATTCTTAGTGTGCACGTGTACACACAAATATATGTACCTATTGTTCCTGCTTTCTCTCATATGTACATCTCACGGTCTCTCACTGTCTGTGATTTCTCCTTTTCCTTCACACCTTTCCTTATCCCTTGGAACCAATTGTTGATACTTCGGTTCTTATTTGGCATCACAAATGAAGGGAAATTCCCACTGGCTACTGTTCCCCTGTTGGTCTATCAGCATGATCAAGGATTATTTATTTATTTCCAAAAATATTGAAACAGTCTTCCTGAATAGTGTATATTTTTTAGCTATGTCCTAAATCTTTTTTTTTGAAATCCAGAATCCTGTGGTAGGGAAGATAATCAGGCTACAGAGAGATGGGAGGCATGTATAAGTACTGGGGAGGTGGGGGGTGGGCGGGGGTAGGGCTGGGATGGTGGTAATGTGGCTTGGGAGTGTGGGGAAAAGGTGGAGCCAGTGGAAGGAGAGTGGTATGGGAGTATTGAGGAGGAATGCATCTGGGAATAATGCGAGGAAGGATCTGGGAGCGGTGTAAGCCTTCGTCATTTCCTCGCACCTTTTTTTTGATATGTTATAGCACTGATTTCCCATGATACTGATTATACTGTAATTATAAACACATTCTTGTGCTCTAAATAACTGTCAGAGCCTTTCCAGCTCAATTCTGGAAACAACAACTTGTATTTGTATAGCACTTGTTATGTAATAAAACTAGCTACTTCACAGGACTGTAATTCAACAAACTTTGACACCAAACCACACAAGATATTGGGGCAGATGACCAAAAGCTTGGTCAAAGTAGGCTTTAAGAAGTGTTTTAGAGGAGGGTAGAGAGGAGGAGAAGTTTATGGAAGGAATTCCAGAGCTTAGAGCCTAGGCCAGGGGTCTGCAACCTATGGTTCTGGAGCCACACGCAGCTCTTTAACATCTCATTTGTGGCTCCCAACCTTTTCCATTTGGATCGCATTAACATGAAAAAAGACTAAAAGCAAAAATTAAGTCAAGAAAAGTGCTTTTATTGTGAGGATAAAAGGCTAATGATTATGCTGCACTTTACAGTATCAAATGATTATTTTAATGAAAAACATCATCATGCTCTAAATAAACCTGTTCAAATTGTATTGCTACATCAGGGTTGTAGATAATGCCTTTGATTTGAGGAACAGGTTTTATGGTTGCAACCATTATTGTTTCTACTATAGATAAGATGATAGATTATTCCAAATGTGTTGTTAGAAGCATTTTTTATCACGAGAATCAACAGCCGAAAAAATTGTCTTAGAGTCACAGAGTCATTTACGGCTAAGTAGGAGGCCATTCGGCCCATCAAGTTCATGTAGGCTCTTCACAGAGCTCTGTAGTAAGTCCCACTCCCTGGCTTGATCCCCTGAAAGTCTGTTTCTCTCAGGTGGCCATCTAACTTCCTCTTGAAGTCAGTGATTGTCTCCGTTTCCACCACCCTTGTGGGCAGCGAGTTCTAGGTCATTACCACCCGCTGCATTAAAAAAAAGTGCTTCCTCTTATTCCCCCTGCATCTCTCGCCCAAAACTTTCAATCTATATCCCCTAGTCCTTGTACCATTTGTTAATGAGGACAGTTTTGCCTTGCCTAACTTAGCTAAGCCTGTCATAATCTTGTACATTTCTATTAAATCTCCACCCAATCTCCTTTGTTTTAAGGAGAACAAATCCAGCTTTTCCAACCCAACCTTGTAACTGAAACACTCCATCCCTGGAACCATTGTGATAAATTGTCCTCTGCACCCTCTCAAGGACCCTCATGTCCTTCCTGAAGTGTGGCGACCACAACTGGATGCAATACTCCAGTTGCGGCCTTACCAGAGCTCTATAAAGGTTCAGCATAACTTCCCTGCTTTTGTACTCAATACCTCCAATTTATGAAGCTCAAGATCCCAAATGCCTCACTAACCACTCTCTCAATATGTCCTGCCACTTTCAAAGATCTATGCACATGCACCCCGAGGTCCCTCTGTTCCTGCACACTCTTCAGAACTGTGCCGTTAAGTATGTATTGCTTTTCACTATTCCTTCTGCCAAAATGCATCACCTCACATTTGTCAGCATTAATTCCATCTGCCACCTGTCTGCCCACTCCGCGAACCTATCTATGTCCTTTTGCAGGCAGTTCATCTCATCCTCACTGTTTGCCGCACCTCCAAGTTTGGTGTCATCAGCAAATTTTGAGATTCTACTCTGTATTCCAAGACCCAAGTCATTTATATATTGCAAAAAAGCAGTGGTTGCAGCACTGACCCTTGGGAAACACCACTGTCCACCATCCTCCAGTCTGAAAAGCAACCATTTACTACAAATCGCTGTTTACTGTTCTTAAGCAAATTTTTTATCCAGTTGGACACTGACCCTCCTATTCTATGTATCTTAAATTAAAGTTTGTGTCAAAGATGACTTTACTGACAAAGTTATAATTAAAAAATGGTAGAAAGCACAATAATTCAGTTAGGCCTATTTTAATTTTGATTGTTTTTTTCTCTGTGGATACTGTTATGACCAGGTGAGAAAGGGGTCTAAGGTTTCCTCTCGGCCTTAACCTGGTCTTACCGTAACAGGGTTTAATTTTAAACACACCGTTTTCTTTTTAGCTCCTCCTCAGTGAATCCTTGTTCGCTAACTTCCAATTATACGGCAAAGAAACTAGCCAAACAGGTTTTCTTAGGTTTAAAGAAAAAAGGTTGAACTTTATTAAACTTAAACTGTAATTCAGTTAACACCTACAGATACGCAACGCACCCACGCTAGGATGTATACGTGATATGCGCATGCAGATAGAGACAGAAAAGAGCAGAAGAAATAAAGTGGAAAAGTTTGATGCAATATCTGAAGATGGTTTTGGTTACTGTTCTTCGAGCTCGCTGTAAAGTCCTTGATTGTAGGTGGGTCTTGCTTTTCGTTGGGGCCCAGTATTCTTCTTAAACCTTGTTCGATGTGGGAGACTTTTCTCTCTTGAAGTTCATGTGTCCTCAGTGGGTCCAGAGGCTTGTGAGATAGAGATGGGAGCAGACAGGAGCGGTCTTCTCACTCTAGGAGCAAACAGTCTTTCTCAGTTCAAACTCTTTGTACAATTCAGAAAAACCCAGGTTGCCAAGCAAGTTAGTCATGTGACTAACTGGTCTGACCACGTTCGTTTGTGGATTCTCTTGTCTTAGCCGACCCTGGAATGTCTCTTCTTACTGTCATGCTAGGCCCCCACCTGCCAAGAATGAGGCACATAAATTTTTTCGTGAACATTGATTTTAAACTGTTACTGCAGTGAAGAAAGGACTTGTTAAGCAGATCAGCCGTGGCATATTAACAAACGGTGATTGGAAGGACAAAGGACCATTCCCTGACCCATTCAACCCACAATGGACCTTGATTACCAGGTATTGTGTGTAAAAGGAGCATTCCAGAGACTGTTCCAGAGGATTGGGAATTTTTTTAGGAACCAGCACCGGGTGACTAAAAAGTTAATAAAGTGGGAGAAAATTGATTATGAAAGTAAATTGGCAAGAAATATAAAAACAAACTGCAAGAGCTTCCACAGGTATATAAAAAGAGAGTAGCCAAAGTGAGCGTGGCATCCTTGGAGGATGAAATTGGAGAATTGATAACGGGGAACAGGGAAATGGCAGATAATTTAAACCAATATTTTGCATCAGTCTTCGGTGGAGGACACTATAAACATCCCACAGATATCAGATAAGCAAGGAGCTAATGGGAGGAAAGATCTTGTAACAGTCTCGATCAAGAGGGACAAAGTATTTGACAAACTAATGGGACTAAAGGCAGACAAGTTGCCAGGACCTGATGGCCTACATCCAAGGGTTTTAAAGGAATTGGCTGCAGAGATAGTGGAGGCATTGGTCGAAATATTCCAGAACTCACTGGATTCCGGGAGGGTCCTAGCGGATTGGAAAACCGCTAATGTGATGCCCCTGTTCAAGAAGGAAGAGAGACAAAAAGCAGAAAACTATAGGCCAATCAGCCTAACATCAGTCATTGGGAAAATGCTAGAGTCCATTATGAAGGAAGAAATAGCAGGACATTTAGAAAAGTTTAATGCAATCAAACAGAGTCAGCATGGTTTTGTGAAAGGGAAATCATGTTTGACAAGTTTGCTAGAGTTCTTTGAGGATGTAACATGCTGAGTTGATAAAGGGGAACTGGTAGATGTAGTGTATTTGGATTTCCAGAAGGCATTCGATAAGGTGCCACATAAAAGATTATTGCACAAGATAGGAGCTCACGGTATTGGGGGTAATGTATTAGCATGGATTGAGGATTGGTTAACTCACAGAAGACAGAGAGTCGGGATTAATGGGTCTTTTTCAGGTTGGAAAGACGTAACTAGTGGAGTGCCACAAGGATCAGTCCTAGGGCCTCAATTATTTACTATCTATATTAATGACTTGGAGGAGGGGGCAAAGTGTAATATATCCAAATTTGCTGACGATATAAAAATAGGTGGGAGGGCATGTTGTGATGAGGACATAAGGAATCTGCAAGGGAATATAGATAGGTTGAGTGAGTGGGCAAAAACTTGGCAGAAGGAGTTCAAATTAGGCAAATGTGAGGTCATGCATTTTGGTAGGAAGAATCAAAAGGCAGACTATTATTTAAATGGGAGAGACTTCAAAAAGGTGCAGCACAGAGGGATTTGGGCATTCTTGTGCATGAAACCCAAAAAGTTAGCATGCAGGTGCAGCAAGTAATTAAGAAGGCAAATGGAATTTTGGCCTTTATTGCACGGGGGTTGGAGTTTAAAAATAGGGAAGTCTTGTTACAACTGTACAGGATGTTGGTGAGGCTGCACCTGGAGTACTGTGTACAGTTTTGGTCCCCGTATTTACTGGCATTGGAGGCAGTTCAAAAGAGATTCACTAGGCTGATTCCTGGGATGAAGGGGTTTACTTATCAAGAACGGCTAAACAGGTTAGGCCTTTATTCATCAGAGTTTAGAAGAATGAGGAGTGATCTTATTGAAACGTACAAGATTCTGAGGGGGCTTGACAGGGTAGATGTTGAGAAGATGTTTCCACTAGTGGGGGAATCTCGAACTAGGGGACATAGTTACAGAATAAGGGGACACGCATTTAAAATTGAGTTGCGAAGGAATTTCTTCTCTGAGGGTCGTGAATGTCTGGAATTCTCTACCGCAGAGAGTTGTGGAGGCTAGATCACTGAATGTATTTAAAGAGGAGGTAGATAGATTTTTGAACTATGGAGGAGTTGAGGGCTATGAGGAGTTGGCACAAAAGAGGAGTTGAGGTCTGGGGCAGATCAGCCATGATCTTACTGAATGGCGGGGCAGGCTTGAGGGGCTGAATGGCCTACTCCTGCTCCTAGTTCTTATGCTCTTATGCTAAGGTGATACAATCCAAGATGTGGTCAGACCAGTTAGTCGCATGACTAAGCTGCTTGGCAACCTGGGTTTTTCTGAATTGTACACACAGTTTGAACTCAGAGAAAGACTGTTTGCTCCTGGATTGAGAAGATCTCTCCTGTTTGCTCCCATCTCTTTCTCACAAGCCTCTGAATCCACTGAAGACACATGAACCCCAAGAGAGAAAAGTCTCCTACGGCGAACAAGGTTTATGAACTGGATTCCAACGAAAAGCAAGATCTACCTACAATCAAGTACAGTGAGCTTGAAGAACCATAACAAAAGCTCTTCAGATATTGCCTCAAACTTTTCCACTTTATTTTTCTTCTCTTTTCTGTCTCTGTTTGCATGTATGTATCATGTATGCATTCTAGCGTGGGCGCATCGTGTATCTGTAGGCGTTAACTGAATTAGCGTTTGTTTAATAAATTTAAATTTTTCTTCTTTAAACCTAAGAAAGCCTGTTTGTGCTGGTTTCTTTGCCTTATAATTGGAAGTTAGTGAACAAGGATTCACCAAGGGGGAGTTAAAAACACGGTGTGTTTAAAATTAAACCCTGTTACGGTAAGACCAGGTGAAGGCTGAGCGGGAACCCTGGACACCTTCCTCACCGGGTCGTAACATTACACACAATACCTGGTGCTCAAAGTGCATTGTGGGTTAAATTGGAACAGGGAATAGCCCCTTTGTCCCTCCAAGCACTGTGTTAGTATGCAAATGTTTTTTTCCAGCCACAGCTCATCTGTTTAACTGGTCATTTCCTCTCCAGCAACAGTTTAAAATCATTGTTCATATGACAAAATTAATATGCCTCATTCTTGGCAGGTGGGGGGGGTGGTCGGCGTGACAGATACATAAATTCAGTACATGTATTTTATTTATATAGGTAAATTATGCATTGTACCAGAGACACTTGGCAATTTGCCAAGTATTTGGTTTAGAAAAGCCAAATTTTAGTTTTGTAGCTCACGGTAGTTTTTATTTTAGGCAAAGTTTTTTTCAAAAGCTCTTCAGGTATAAAAGGTTGCCAACCCTTGGCTTCGATGGCATGGCCACCACTGGTGGAATGATTAAAATTGAAGATGCTCAAGATGCCAGAATTGGAGGAGTGTAGATATCATGGAGGGTTGTGAGGCTGGAGGAGATTACAGAGATAGGAAGGGGCAAGGCCATAGAGGGATTTGAAAATAAGTATGAGAATTTTAAAATCTGAGTGTTGCTTAACTGGGAGCCAATATAGACGAGTGAGCAAAGGGGTGATGAATGGAACTTGATGTGAGTTAGGACATGGGAAGCAGAGTTTTGGATGACCTCAAGTTTACAAAGGATAGAAAAATTCCTTGGAATACGAGGAAGTATTACAGCAAGTACATGCTTTATGCAAAACTTGTAATATATGTAGCTATGGATGTTTTAATGATTTTGATATGGTTTGTACAATATAGTGCAGTACCATATAGTACCAAAAAACAATTGAACAGCAAAAATGTTGAAATAAATGAGTGGGAAAGTCTTACTTGAAGTAACTGGAGGATCTTTATACTGTTGGCTGTTTACTATGCTCTTTCTGTGATCGGAGTTTTAGTGCCAGTGTAGATTCAGTGACGTGTGCACCACTTCACACACTGGTGTGTGGTGCCTACAGAACCTAAATAAATGTTTCATTTTTTAATGTCTAGATTGGTTCTGTCCTCCAAAGCAGCAGTTGTCTGGAGTGACGCAGACTTGCTCCACCAAGGTTGAGGACCGGGTAAGGAGACTTCAAAAACTATGTTTGAACTGTGGTAATTGACAAACTAAAAATAGAGATAGGAAAGTCACTGAATTCTGTATTATTTTTGTTTGTTTATGGGATGTGGGCATCGCTGGCAAGGCCCGCATTTATTGCCCATCCCTAATTGCCATTGAGAAGGTGGTGGTGAGCCTCCTTGATCCGCTGCAGTCCATGGGGTGCAGGTACATCCACACTGCTGTTAGGGAGGGAGTTTCAGGATTTTAACCAAGCAACAGTGAAACAATATATTTCCAAGTCAGGATGGTGTGTGACTTGAGGGGGAGCTTCCAGATGGTGGTGTTCCTATCTGCCTGCTGCCCTTTTTCTTCTAGATGGTAGAGGTTGCGGGTTAAAAGGTGATGTCAAAAAAACCTTGGCAAGTTGCTCCAGTGCATCTTGTAGATGATACACACTGCCACTATTGTATGCCAGTAGTGGAGGGAGTGAATTTTTCAGGTGATGGATAGGGTGCTGATCAAGCAGGCTGCTTTGTCCTGGATGGTGTCAAGCTTGAGTGTTGTTGGAATTGCACTCATTCAGGCAAGTGGAGTGAATTCTGTCACACTCCTGAGTTGTGTCTTGTCGATGGTGAAAAGGCTTTGGGGAGTCGGGAGGTGAATCACTTGCCACAGATTACCCAAACCTCTGACCTGCTCTTGTAGCCACAGTATTTACCTTGCTGGTCCAGTTAAATTTCTGATCACTGGTTATCCCCAGGATGTTGATGGTGTGGGATTCAACAATGGTAAAGCCATTGAATGTCAAGAAAGTGATTAGATTCTCTCTCGTTGGAGATGGTCAATGCATGGCACTGAGTGGCGTTTATGCGACTTGCCACTTATCAGCTGAAGCCTGAAGGGTGTCTAGGTCTTGCTGCATGCGGACATGCACTGCTTCAATTTCTGACGAGTAGTGATTGGAACTGACAACTGTGCAGTCATCGGCAAACATTCCCACTTCTGACCTTATGGAGTGAAGATCATTGAAGCAGAAGATGGTTGGACCGAGGACATTGCCCCGAGGAGTTCCTGCAGTGATGTCCTGGGGCTAAGATGATTGGCCTCCAATAACCACAACTGTCTTCCTTTGTATTGGGTATGACTCCAACCACTGGAGAGTTTTCACCCAATTACATAAAAGCAAAATACTGCAGATGCTGGAAATCTGAAATACAAACAAAAAGTGCTGGAAATACTCAGTAGGTCTAGCAGCATCTGTGGAGAGAGAAGCAGAGTGAATGTTGCAGGTCAATGATGAAAGGTATCTGACTTGAAACATTAACTCTGCTTCTCTCTCCACAGATGATGCCAGATCTGCTGAGTATTTCCAGCACTTTTTGTTTTTATTTCCCCCGATTACCATTGACTTCAATTTTACTAGTGCTCCTTGATGCCACACTTGGTCAAATGCTGCCTTGATGTCAATGGCAGTCACTCTCACCTTACCTCTGGACTTCAGCTCTTTTGTCCATGTTTGAACAAAGGCTGTATTGCGACCTGGAGCCTAATGGTCCTGGCGGTACCCAAACTGAGCATTGGTGAGCAGCTTATTGGTGAGTAAGTGCCACTTGATAGCACTGTCGATAACCCCTTCCATCACTTTGCTGATGATTGAGAGCAAACTGATGGGTGTTAATTGACCAGATTGGATTTGCCATGCTTTTTGTGGAGGGATATACCTGGGCAATTTTCCACATTGTTGGGTAGATGACAGTGTTGTAGCTGTACTGGAACAATTGAAATTTTCCCATTAAAAAGCCTATAACTCTACAATATACAGTAGGTCCATCTGCATTTGAAAGACAGATTAATGTTCAGGATAGCTGCTTCTCTAAAGTTAAATAATTTGTTATTCTCTTCAGATGCCGATGGGTCTGGTGTTCAACACTTTTCTGTTCTTTTATATTGTTCAAATATTACCTTCAGCTGAAGTCTGCAGAAATGCCACATTGGAATCCGTACATGCATTTTTAAGTACAAAATATTTCTTACTAGTTCTTAACCTTAAAATAGCAAATCTAGGAATTATTTTTAGTGTAATTTTGGCTAAGCAACAACACTCTCCCCACCAAATAACAAGATTGTGTATTGTAATGCCACTCTGGGAAGTTCAGTGCACAAGATAGGCTGATACTTCAGTATAGTACCGAGAGTGCTGCAACATTGGATGTGTTGTATTTCTGAGTAGATATTAAACTGAGGCCTCATCTGCCTGCTGCGATAGATGTAACAGATCCAATGCCACTTTTCGAAGAGGAGCAGGGAACTCTCTTAATGCCCTGGCCACATTCTTCCCTCATCCAACACAACTAAAAGCAGATTAACTGGCCAATATTCTCATTGTTGTTTGTGGCATCTTGTGTGGAAGTAGTCACATGGCTGCCATGTGTGGCCATTTCAAAAGTAATAAATTTGCTGCAAATGTTTGAGGAGATTAAAAGCATTATATAAATGCAAGTTCATTCTTTCTTCCATCATTAAACTCTACGTGATTGAAATTTTCAGACTTAATTCTGTTGACATCCTTTCTGATCATAATGGTTTTTTAATGGCTGCAAATTAAATTGTCCATATCCTTCTTATCCAAATAGTACCACATAATTCAATGTAATGGCTGGTGTTTTGCTATCGTTTAGGTAGGTGGGAGTGGTAAATATGTGGTTGTTAGCAAGAAAGACTTCCATTTATATGGTGCCTTGCACGATATTGGGAAATTGGTAAGTGCTTTACAGCTAATAAAGTACTTGGTCACTGTTGAAATGTAGGTACCTTAGCAGTCAACATTTTGCACAGCAAGGTCTCACAAACAGCAATGTGATAGCAACCAGATAATCTGTTGATGTTGTTTGAAGGGTAAATATTGGCCAGGGCTAGGGTTGTCAGCCATGACTCAGCGATAATACTCTCACCTCAGTGTCAGAAGGTTGTGGGTTCACGTTCCACTCCAGAGATTTGAGTACAAAATACAGACTGACACTCTTGAGTGCTGCATTGTTGGAAGTGCCTTCTTTTGGATGAGACATTGAACTGAGGCACCGTCTGCTTTCTCAAGTGGACATAAACAATCCCATGACACTGTTTCGAAGAACAATAGGGGAGTTATCCCAGTGTCCTGGCCTATATTTATCCCTCAATCAACATCACTAAAATATATTATCAGTCATTATCACATTGCTGTTTTTTGGGACTTTTCTGTGTGCAAATTGGCTACTGCATTTCCAACATTACAACAGTGACTACTCTTTAAGGGTACTTCATTGGTTGTAAGTGCTTTGGGACATCTGAGGTCATGAAAGGCATGATGTATATGCAAGTTTTTTTTATTTTTAGGACACCTGGGAAAGCTCCCCTGCTCTTCAAAATGGTGCCATCGGATCTTTTGTGTCCATTGTCTTGGCACAGATATGGTTTAACATCTCATCTGTAAATTGGCACTTCCAACAGTGCAGCAGTTCCTCAGTACCACCCTGGAGTGTCATCCAAGAGTTTATGTTCAAGTCTAGGGAGTGGGAATTGAATCCACCAACTTCTGATTCAGAGGCAATGCTACCACTAAGCCATGGCCAATACCTTAGATACCTAATCTTGAAAATGATTTTTAAAAAAGCAGATCAGTGCCAGAGCCCACAGAGTGGTATTGTAATAAGATCTCAGTGTACTTCAATTTTAGTGGTTCTCACCTGCATTTTCTTTAAAAGAAAATCTTAAGTGCTGGCAGTTAAAAGCAAGCCCATGTTTAAGGGGCTAAACATCAGTGCTGAGCTCTGTGTCTTATTGTAATTACTGTTATTATTTTGAATAGGAGTATGTGGCCTATTTTTCATTCCCATTCAACTTCGAAATGACCTTAAGAAGCGAGAATCAACCTGAGGGTGAGTTTCCCATTTTCCTTATGAAGCAACAGGCCTCTCTTGTATCAGATGGGATCTCAGAAATTCCACATATGTCAACATGCTGAGATTCCCATCTCAATTTTGCTTCAGTAATTTTAAGGGTTTCCCTATATCTGCAGAATTGTAAAGTGCTAACCAGTCTGTTCTGTACACTAACAGTTACAGAAGCTCTTGGGTTGATTCCTTTTTCTGTGAAGGTCCCAAGTGCATCTAGTTCTTTCCCAAGCCCAAATTCATGCTGCTTACAATCTGCGTGCCTGAGATGGTGGGCAGGTAACCTCTGTTGATGCTACAGAATTGTCCTTTGAAAGGATCTTTGGTGAGGGAGTAGCTGATCTCCACACTTCCTTGCATTGAAAAGACTAGGATCAGGATGATGTGGGTGGGGAAGGAGGGCTTATAGTCATGAGCTTTTGTTCTAGCTTTTTACTCTGCCATGTAACTGCACATTTATTTATTTATTTAGTGTTTTCTGCCCTATACACCACCTCATCTGGGACTAGCATCATCAAGAAGGGGTGGATGGGGGTGGGGTGCTAGAGACAGTAGGAGAAATGGAGTAGCAGTCACCCCAAGTTGCTATCTGGGCCATCCAGTAACTTGTTTTGGGCCTTTCTGTGCTTTAAACTTTGGCATGGAGGATGGTAAGCCAAAATGTTTGCAGAGTAATGCAGATAGCACTCTGTAACCAAATACCAAATGAAGGAGAGCAACCTGGGGCCACTGACATTCAGATCTTATTTCCCCACCAATTCCCATTCTCTCCTCCTGTCGCCTCAGAGTTCCACAGGGCCTGAAGCCCTGCATCTTGGAGGAGATGTCATTAAATAACAATTGGGAGTAGTAATTCTGACTGAATTGTCTTTTCAATTTATTCTTTTCCCTTATACCCTTATTGTGCTAAGCTCGCTGCCATCCCAGCTATGGATTAGGGATCCTTCCTGAACTTGCTATGTTGGAGAGATTAAACGGGGGGGGGGGGGGGTAGAAAATTTTCAAGTGAAATTTGACCCGATAGTCTAAAGGGTCAGCAAACTTGGCAGCCTTCTGCTGTGAGTCAGAGGATCTACAGCTCCGCGTATCTGCTCCCAGGTCCTATCTAGCAAACAGAAACAGCTAAGTCATCACAATCATTTCATAATCCCTACGCTCGTGAGCTCTGTGCAGGGATGAGGACATATTTACTAGCAATAGCTGGTAAATCTTTTTTCACATAGTGTTGATCAATTGGCAGATATCCATACACCAAAATCAGGAAGCAGGAGACAGTCTGCGATCCACAACTGTTTTATTCTCAATCCACAGTTCAGTACAAATACCAGTTTCCACTCTTTCTTTCTGGACTAACTCCCTGTCTGGAAGTAACTTCCCTGACTGAGGAAAAACCCAGCCCTGAAATACAAACTGCAATGAGCATCACCTGCTCTCTAGTAACTCTGAAGTAAGCCCTGATTAGTTAAAGGTACCAGCATTTTCAACATTGTCAAGTGTTACTCATTTCTTTATATAGAGATGAACTGCGAGGGGACCCAGCCAAATACTGAGAACTGTCTTAGATAGTTTTTCCTGTTAGCTTCATAAAATTTAAATCAGTGGGTTTAATGTTATGAGCTGAATGTGACATCGAACTAAAGAATGCAAAATGTTTAAGACTCTGCCTACTTTATCTCTTGTGTTATGTCTCTTGGTACCCTTGAGCAGGAATCACTTGAATTTTGAGATTAAATATCAATATCTTTAAAGTTTTTTTGGGAGCCTAGATATTAAGGGCAAGACATCAGTGCTGAATTGTGGTTTTTTTTATTGTCAGCCAGGTGTCTGACATGTGCAAATCTATCCCAATCTTTAAATGTGTTCACACCAGGTAACTGATCCACGTGGGTCGAGTTTTTATTGGTCAGGTATGGAGTGCATACTCTCTTCCTGTAGAGTGACACTTCACTTGGGTAATTGCAAAGAGCTTAGACACAGGCTGAGAACCTCAGTGTATGTAGAATACTGCTGGAGTTTAGCTAAAACTGCTCAACATGCCATCATAAAACACCAGGAAACTTACTGCTGCTTGTCCACCCTACCTGCTGGTACATTGGCTTGCAGGTTATCTTGGAGCTGAATGGCAAGAACCCCTGTCTCTAGTATCTACTAACTCTCCAGTTCCTATCAGTGAGCCAGACTGGGTGGTCAGTCATTCATAGTGCTCAAGAATACTGCTTTCCTGCCTACAGCCAGGCACCAATTACCAGTCAGCCGCAGAAGGTTTTCTCGGATCAGATCTTCCATTGCGGAAGCACCTCGACTCCAAAGAGAGCCTGCTTAACCCCCCAACAACGCTGAATGGTAATAGCAGTATATGGAGGGATTGGTGGTGTATATTTTACACACAATGTCAGCATCTGAGGTAGCACTCTGCTCTGATGTGACTGTGATTATAAGGTTAAACGTTGTTTAAAAGCTCTCTAGTAATTAGATGCAAGGACTAATTTGAAACTAAAGATTTTTTCCAACTTCCTCTCCAGCTTTCTTAAAGGCACTGATTCCCACAATTTCCTCTCTCCTTAAAGGCACTGATTCCTACAGTTTCCTCCCCCCTTAAAGGCACTGACTCCTACAATTTCCTCTCTCCTTAAAGGCACTGATTCCTACAATTTCCTCCCCCCTTAAAGGCACTGACTCCTACAATTTCCTCCCCCCTTAAAGGCACTGATTCCCACAATTTCCTCTTTCCTTAAAGGCACTGATTCCTACAATTTCCTCCCCCCTTAAAGGCACTGACTCCTACAATTTCCTCCCCCCTTAAAGGCACTGATTCCCACAATTTCCTCTCCTTAAAGGCACTGATTCCTACAGTTTGCTCCCCCCTTAAAGGCACTGATTCCTACAGTTTCCTCCCCCCTTAAAGGCACTGATTCCCACAATTTCCTCTCTCCTTAAAGGCACTGACTCCTACAATTTCCTCTCTCCTTAAAGGCACTGATTCCTACAGTTTCTTCCCCCCTTAAAGGCACTGATTCCTACAGTTTCCTCCCCCCTTAAAGGCACTGATTCCCACAATTTCCTCCCCCCTTAAAGGCACTGATTCCCACAATTTCCTCCCCCCTTAAAGGCACTGATTCCCACAATTTCCTCCCCCCTTAAAGGCACTGATTCCCACAATTTCCTCCCCCCTTAAAGGCACTGATTCCCACAATTTCCTCCCCCCTTAAAGGCACTGATTCCCACAATTTCCTCCCCCCTTAAAGGCACTGATTCCCACAATTTCCTCTCTCCTTAAAGGCACTGATTCCTACAGTTTCCTCCCCCCTTAAAGGCACTGATTCCTACAGTTTCCTCCCCCCTTAAAGGCACTGATTCCCACAATTTCCTCCCCCCTTAAAGGTACTGACTCCTACAATTTCCTCCCCTCCTAAAGGCGCTGACTCCCGCAAATTCCTCCCCAGCTCTCCTGAAGGTCTTTTCTTCCCCCAACTCTTCGATGGCGCTGATTCCTGCTTAGGAACAGTTCAGTGATGCCTACCACCTTCTAGTGCTGTGTCCAATCTTTGTGTAGGAGCCTAGACAGTATGTGTTGGCCAGCTGTTCAACCACAGGAAACATCAAAGTCAGATTCTGCCCATTTGCTATCCACACATAATGCCTTCCAGTATGGGTCTCTAAGTGGTAAATAGAAGAGGGAACACCAGCTGGTTTCCTTCCCCTCCTGATCCTGAACGACAGGCCAGTTGTGCTGTCCCTACCAAACCCTAACCCACCATAATTAACCTGGAATCTTGATTTTTATTTAAATCAGCCCAGTGAACAGGTTCTCAAAGATTTCAGAGGTTGCTATAGGTGAGGGGACCAATCAGTTTTTCTGGCTGATCTTTCATAAAGACCCCTTGATTTCCTTTCATCACAGTAACAGCCTCTTGAATGACCTTTGCCTCTGCTATCCTACCCATTCCCCAATCCAGGTATTATTTTTGTGTATTGCCTTCTGTCATCAGTCCCGAACTTTCCTTTTCTCCATTTGTTCTTGTGTCCCCTTTTCCTGAGGTTTTATTTAAATTAGTGCTCAGGATTCACCTTATCCTATAGAACCATGAATATAATCTTATTGAATTTAACAACAATAATAAACAAATACTTGGAGCAGTATCCTGCCATTGGTGTTAGAATAACTCTTGACACAGTAATGCCTCACTTTCACATATTCTTCCCCAAACCAAATAAGCACGTGCCTGCCCATTCATGATACCACCAAAAGAAAGTTATTTTTCTGTTATTTTAATTTGTGCTCCCCATTCTTTGTGAAGTTCACCTGTATCTCAATGCTCCCTAGGCCTTTTTGTAAGGATCTCCTGTATCTTGGTGCATCTCAGCAATACTATGTTGTTAATAGTGAGGGATGTTTAAGTCTTGTTATGAGTCCAATATTTTCTGGATTTTGCAGGCTTCCTGCCACAGTGGCCTGTGCTTTACTTTGGGGTGCACTCTTGTGATTTCTGGCAGAGATACCGCATTGAGGGATACGGCTACATCAGAATCCCTGACAATCCTGGTAAGGAAACACCTCTAATCTGAACCAAAATCAGAAAATGCTACAAACGTTCAGCAAGTTAATCAATTGTGAAGCGAACTGACAAGGTAACTGTGTTCTGATGAAGAGTTAAACCCGAAGCATTAATTGGTCTGTTCTCTCTACAGATGCTGAATGTGTCTAACATTTTCTTCTTTTGTTTGATTTCCAAAATTTGCTTTTTTTAATGTGTATTTTATTTACTTATGGGTTCCCCTGCCCTCCTCCTCCTTGGCATTGACTCCTGGTGGGGAATGGTTCCATGGGTGCCCATAGTGCTCCTCGACCATGCTGGTGCAGTCATTCTTAATCTGAGCCAGGACAGTGAGTGTTCGTGGGGATATTGAAGGATTGGTGACCATCAGTGCCAAACTGATCCAGTCTTTTTGTCATCTCCATGAGCATGGGAAAAAGAAACACCAGACTTATTCTTGCCCTGGTTGAGATCAGCACAGACTGCAAATTGAATTGCTTTGTATGACTGAGTCTGCAATGGGCATGGATTTAATGTCTTTAATCTCCTTCACCTCTCAACTCTGAACTTTCTTGTTACCAGCCTCACCTGAGATATTGGACTGGTGTCTGTCTTCCAGAACTTTGGCAGTGCCATTTTATATCCAGTGCCCAGGACCACTTCCTTTACACCCTTCTCTTGTTTACGTCTCCACAAGGAGTCACTGTGCCTCTGCTCTGCGACTCCCCACAACAGTGCAAGTGAGAACTTGAACTTGGCATGCTACCAGCTGATGTCCCTGCCAGTTGGAATGCAGGGACTAAGACCAATCAAACTACTCCAGCCTCTAAATATGTGTAGCTCCCATCACAGCCATGATAACAAACCTAATGCAGCGATTGCAGTAGCAATGTACCTTACCTCAAGCACCAAGTGATCAAAATAGTTCCAGCAAAATGTACAACTGCAGGTAAACTCTTAAAGCTTAGCTTACAAAATTTTAAGTGCGGGCAACAAGCATGTCCTAAGATCTGGTGTCTCCGTGTGTTATGATTCGTATGTCACTTGCCTTTCCCTGGTATGGATATTGTTTCATGATGAATCAACATGCATGGCCATTTCAATTATTAGGAAGATTTTTGTGTTTATAAGTATATATTTTGTGTTCATCAAGTAACAGTGTTAGAGAATGGAACATGTTTCTTTTCACTATCTCATGTCAGCATTAAGAGCTCCCAGGTCAAGTTCAGCACAGTTAAATGCAGAATAAAGCTGGTTTTACTCTGCCTCCAACAGCATCCTTTGCCCTAACCTAAGAAGAACACTCCTAACTGCGCCAGTGTGACATTTTTCAGTTTCCCACATCAGCCGTCTGTGATTTTTAACTGAGATTAGAAAGATTACCAACAGATAGCTTTGTGATGTGGGTTCACGTAGACTGGTAATTGGATTGAGACTGCTGAGCTCATTTCACATAGCTAGTCTGTCAGCATCTGGAAAAATAGATTCATATTTTGGATATTTGACCCGAGACTTCTGCAGCCTGAGTATTTTTCCAGTAGTATTTTAGATTTTAAGTCTCTTATCTCATTTTATTTTGGACCTTTTCATCCTATTTGTCTGTTCTGGAATTAAAGCCAGTTGCCAAAAGTGATAGGTAGTGACTAACCCAGTTACTTTCTGCCCCATATGTCTGCTTTTCATTTAATGTAGGTCCTAATCCTGTAACATTTTTATGTTCAGGTAGCTATACAATGACATGCCAGACCTGGAGACCAATCCTGCCTGGAACATCAGCAGAAATGCGGAGATTTTTTGTTGGCGGTTCCCTCGAGCTTGAAGATATGACTTACATCCGGACCCCAAGTACATTCAAGGTAGATGTGAAAATTACTGGAGGGGGATGTGGAATTCTCAAGTAGCAAAATGTTTCCCCCCCCCACCAATGACTCAGATCGTAAGGCCACCATGTGTGGCATTGAACTGAAGAGCAGGAAGGTCCGAGTTTGGATTCCTAGCTTGTGCTGAAGCAGCAAATTTCAGCCAGGATTTTGCTTGGGGTGCTCCAGTTAGCCTCACTGTCCTAGGCGAGGGAGAAGAAAGATGAGTTTGAATTCCTGCTTTTGATTGCTGTCCACCAACCCTTGTTGGAGAAAGCATACATTGTAGGTCAGTATTAGATTAGATTAGCGATACAGCACTGAAACAGGCCCTTCGGCCCATCGAGTCTGTGCCGTCCATCAACCACCCATTTATACTAATCCTACACTAATCCCATATTCCTACCAAACATCCCCACCTGTCCCTATATTTCCCTACCACCTACCTATACTAGTGACAATTTATAATGGCCAATTTACCTACCAACCTGCAAGTCTTTTGGTAGATAGGATCGGGTTTGACTCTGCAGACATTCGCTATTGGGGCTTATAAATGTCAAATTGTCATTTGAGTGCCAAACCCGAGGCTAGCTGGTGTTTGTTATCTTATAAGGAAAGGTTGGACAGTTTGGGTCTGCATTCATTGGAGTTTAGCAGGATGAGAGGTGATCTTATTGAAACATACAAGATCCTGAGGGGACTTGACAGGGTGTATATTGAAAGGATGTTTTCCCTTGTGGGAGAGACCAAAACTAGGGGGCACAGTTTAAAAACAAGGGGTCTCCCATTTAAGACAGAGATGAGCATTTTTTTCTCTTCGGATTGTGAGTCTGTGGAACTGTGTTCCCCGAGAGCAGTGGAGGCTGGGTCATTGAATGTTTTTAAGGCAGAGGTAGACAAATTCTTGAAAAACAAGGGAATCAAAGGATATCGGGGTTAGGCAGGAATGTGGCGTTGAGTCCACAAACAGATCAGCCATGATTTTATAGAATGGCGGAGCAGGTTTAAATGGCTGAATGGCCTACTGCTGCTCCTAGTTCGTACGAATGTGAAACTGAGTTGCAATAAGGAATCTGGTGCCTTCGATAGAAAAAGGAAGAAAATGGGCTGCAAAAAAAGGAGAAAAATCTAATCCTTTAGTGAGAGGCCAATCTCTGGATCTGATTTGATTTTTGTCATAGGGAAGGGACATTCAGATGCTAGAACAGATTTCCATCTTGGGCTGCTGGTCTGCTTCTGCCCAATGTCTGGCTGCTGGTTTGCATTTCTTCTGTTCATCGGCTCCAAGCTTTGGTGACTTTTTCAAGCTCCTTTGCAGTTCACAGCTGGAACCTTGCATGAATTCTTTTTATTTTAATTTTACTGTTTACATTTTTTTTTAAAAAAGAAAGAGACTGTGCAGGATTTCAGGCATGAGTTTCAAAGTTTCAGTAAAGTTTGGTGCAGGTGCGTGGGGTAAGTGGGAAAAGCAGGAAAGCGAAACAAAAGCATTGAAAGTGAAGCATGGTGACTGGGAAGGTGAATAAGGAATCAAACAATTCAAAGAAGTTCAGCAAGAAGAAAGCAGGAAAAAAGGTAAATCTAAAATGCAAAAGGGAAAGAGCAGCAAGGAGAAGAGGAATGAAAAGTGAGGAAGAGGAATGAAGAGAAGGAAAAGAGGGGAATCTGGTAAAAAGTTATTAAAGGGACTTTGACGCGGAGATCCTGTGATGTGTGATGGATAGGACATGAGTAAGTGTCAGCAAACAGGTGGAAAAACTGATCAGTTGTTTCAGTGGACCAGGGATACTCCACTCCTCCAGCAGCCTGGCTACTTGCTAGGGTGTGAGTAGGTGCACCTGGATCAGCCCAGTCCAGAGAGTTGAGCATGTACTCACTGCTGGTGTTGGGAGCAGGCGCCTGCCAGAGCTGGAAGCACAACAGTACAAAATGTATGCCATCTCTCCTAATAGCATATCTGGGTTGAGAGGGTTATGAGGAAAGGTTGGCCAGGTTAAGGTCTATTCATTGGAGTTTAGAAGGATGAGAGGTGATCTTATTGAAACATATAGGATCCTGAGGGGACTTGGATGTTGAAAGGATGTTTCCCCTTGTGGTAGAGACTAAAACTAGGGGCCACAGTTTAAAAAATAAGGGGTCGCCCATTTAAGACAGAGATGAGAATTTTTTTTCTCTGAGTTTTGAGTCTGTGGAACTCTCTTCCCTGGAGAGCGATGGAGGTAGGGCCATTGAATGTTTTTAAGGCATGGTCGTATGTCACAGGTACCTATATGACCTTGTAGAATGGTGGGGCAGGCTTAAGGGGCCGAATGGCCACCCCCTGCTCCTAGTTCGTATGCTTGTATGTCACAGGTACCAATATGGAACAGGTATGAGACACCAGTTCTAGTACTTGGCAGGACAGCTTGGGCTATGTGAGACACACAAGAGTTTGGGGGATGGGGTGGCAAAATGATCCCGAGAGAAACAGTGTTTCATCCCTGAGTACTAAATCCTTCACTGTTAGCCAATTATTGCCATGAGTCATCCCAGATTAGTTACTATGGAGTGTGTCGAGTTCAATCAGTAAATAGGTTTGGTCTGACATTGGGGTCTGCTTACAAGTATCCAACTAGTTATTCTCAGATGCTGCAAGTCTACATTATATAAATAAACAGAATGAAAAATTCTATCCTTCATTCAGTGGCAGGCAGTTATTGAGTGAAAAATGGTGTTTTGTTCCCTTCTGTCTGGCTCTTAATAGTAAAAGCATTTCAAATAAATAAAGATGCATCTCGAAAAGCCATTGCCTGAAATATTGATTTGGGGGAACAGGAAGGAGAGATGATGTGGCATGCAAAGTATTAATATAACCCTATGTGGACCTTTATTTTGGATGTTCCCTTTGGCATTTTTTTTGCTTATATATAAATGACTTGGAGCTTGGAATACAGAGTAGAATCACAAAATTTGCTAATGATACCAAACTTGGAGGTGTGGCAAACAGTGAGGATGATATGAACCACCTGCAACAGGACATAGATGGCTAGCAGAATGGGCAGACAATTGGCAGATGGAATTTAATACTGACATGTGAAGTGATGCATTTGGGCAGAAGGAATAGGGAGAAGCAATATAGAGTTAATGGTGCAATTCTAAAGAGTGCAGGAACAGAGGAACCTGGGGGTGCATGTGCATCGATGCTTTGAAGGTGGCAGGACATATTGAGAGAGTGTTTAGCAAAGCATATGTTGGTAGGTAAATTGGCCATTATAAATTGTCACTAGTATAGGTAGGTGGTAGGGAAATACAGGGACAGGTGGGGATGTTTGGTAGGAATATGGGATTAGTGTAGGATTAGTATAAATGGGTGGTTGATGGTCGGCACAGACTCGGTGGGCCGAAGGGCCTGTTTCAGTGCTGTATCTCTAATCTAATCTAATCATATGGGATCTTGGGCTTCATAAATAGAAACATAGAGTACAAAAGCAGGGAAGTTATGCTGAACTTTTATAAAGTCCTGGTCAGGCCCCAACTAGAGTATTGTGTCCAGTTCTGGTCACCACACTTTAGGAAGGATGTGAGGATAGGATCCTTGCGAGGTTGCAGAAGAGATTTACCAGAATGGTTTCCAGGGATGGGGAATTTTAGATACAAGGTTAGGTTGCAAAATTTGGGGCTGTTCTCCCTGGATCAAAGGAGATTGAGGGGAGATTTGATAGAAGTGTATAAGAATATGTGAGGCTTAGATAAGTTAGACAAGGAAAAACTGTTCCCACAAACTGACGCAGGTTGAAGGTTTTGGGCAAGAGATGCAGGGGAGATGTGAGGAAGAACTTTTTTACGCCGTGGGTGGTAATGACCTGGAACTCGCTGCCTACGAGGGTGGTGGAAGCGGAGACAATCAATGATTTCAAAAGGAAATTTGATGGGCACTTGAAGGAGATAAAATTGCAGGGCTATGGGGATCAAGCGGGGAAGTGGATTGCTCCACAGGAGCCGGCATGGACTCAATGGGCCAAATGGCTTCCTCCTATGCCATAAGTGACTGACTCTATTGACTAGCTTTGACAGAACGTTGATTCACAGGTAGCAATACCTGGACCCTTATGGAAGTCTCCCTGCCTGGCTATGCATTCCACCTGTCCAAACTGTTATGTGACCCCCAGCCTCGCCTTTTCCCATCTCCTCTAGCAGCTTCTCCACTTTCAGACGCTTCACCTTGTGCCACCCATCTTGCCTCTTTTAAATCTTTGATGTCTACCCTCTCCAAGACCACCCGTGTTTCTCCCCGAGACGGTCTTCCTTCTTAACTTAATCTCTGCACTGAGCAACTCCTCATCCTTGCTGCTATCTCGCCTTACCCTGTCTTCCCTGATTCATTGCCTTCCCTAAACTTCTTCCTGCACCTCTGCAGGACTTCTCTCAACCTCTTCATCTCTGTGTTGTCAGACTGCTTGTCTGGGAAAAAATTCTGGAATTGGGGGAGGCACCATTTCCTTCAGCTAAGTATTAGGAAGACCAAAGTAGGTCTTTTCAACTCTTGCAACAAATTCCATCTCCCTCCTCGGCCACTGTCTCAGGCTAAGCCAGTCTGTTTGCAATTCCTCATTGTATTTGATCCCAAGCTGAGCTCTAAATCACAAAGACAGCCCTACTTTCACCTTCATAACATCCTCCATCCCTATTTCAACATATTTGTTGATATCCTCATTCTTTCCTTTGTCATCTTCTGATGACTTGATTATTCCAATGATGTCCTGGACTGTCCCCCTTCCTCCACTCTTGTTAAACTTTGGCTCATTTAAAACTCTGTCCATATTCTGTTCTGAATCCAAATCCTCTTCACCCATCACCCCTATCCTCACTGACTTAGATTAGTTCGATTCACCAATGCTCCAAGTTTAAAATTCTCATCCTTGTGTTTAAGTGCCTTTGTGGCCTCCGTCCTCCCCATCTCTGTAACGTCCTCCTGTCCTACAACCACGCTTCCCACCAAACTGTCCATTCCTCTGATCCTGGCCTAAAACACACCTCTTTTGCTGAGATTTTGTTTGCCCCTTCTAATATCACCTTCTTTGGCTTAATGTCCATGTTGTGATTACACATCAATGAAGTGCCATTTGGACATTTTTCTACATTAAAGGCGCTGTATAAAAGCAAGTTGTTAACTGTGGAAGGAGAAGGATGTGGAATGTGAACGATTAATGTGACTAGAGCGGGGGGATGTGAAATATGAAAGATTGATATAATTGGATGGTGGAAGGATATGGAATGTGACCAAAGGATGCAAATGCAACTAAATTATCTTGCTTACATTCAGGGAGAGAGACTGAGTCGCTTTGGTTTCAGAACGGAAAGCACAGGAACTGTTACCATCAAGTTTCATTGCATGCAGCAATGCAGGTGAGTGAACCTGAGAAGTTTGAACACCAGACTAGCTGGGTGACTTGAGTCACTTGACTGGGTAAGTATTTACCGAGTGGGAGCTGGTGTCCCTTGTCACCAGATCTGGGGAGTTATCGACCCAAGTGCGGAGTGCATGGACTGGGGTAACCAGTCACCAGCGCAAGTGAGTAAGCTGAGGAGTCAGCGCCCCAGCTGAGTGCATTCTGTGATTGGGTGGGGCTGGATGGAGACATTCCAAATGAGTGGAGTCTGCAAAATTTAGAGCAAGCAGGGATAGAAGTTTTTTAAATTAACAAAACATTTTTTAAGGCTTCCTTGCTGTTTCAGTTGGGTAAGGCACAGCTCTGAAAAACTGAACCACACAGATCAGGAAATCCCAGGTGCAGTACCTGCTCTGTACTGAATCTCAACATCTCAGCCAGAGCAACTGTTAGGTCACTATAATGGTGTTAACATCCTTGGCTAAAAAGGGGCAGGGAGGGGTGGATCAGCTTTCTGATTGCTAATCTCATAATTCTGAAAAATGGAAAAGCAAAATACTGCAGATGCTGGAAATCTGAAATAAAAACAGAAAATCTGTTTCAATCTTCAGCCAGAAGTGCCGAGTGGATGATCCATCTCGGCCTCCTCCTGAAGGCCCCAGCATCAAAGATGCCAGTCTTCAGCCAATTCAGTTCACGTTGCATGATATCAAGAAATGACTGAAGGCACTGGATACTGCAAAGGCTATGGGTCCTGATAATCCAGCAATAGTACTGATGACCTGTGCTCCAGAATGAGCTGCACCCATAGCCAAGCTGTTCCAGTACAGGTTGGTGTCCTAGGCCCAACCATCTTCAACTGCTTCATCAATGACCTTCCGTCAATCATAAGGTCAGAAGTGGGGATGTTCGCTGATGATTGCACAATGTTCAGCACCATTCGCAACTCCTCAGATACCGAAGCAGTCCATGTAGAAATGCAGCAAGAGCTGGACAATATCCACATTTGGGCTGATAAGTGGCAAGTAACATTCGCACCACACAAGTGCCAGGCAGTGACCATCTCCAACAAGAGAGAATCTCACCATCTCCCCTTGACATTCAATGGCATTACGATCGCTGAATCCCCCACTATCAACATTCTGGGGGGGTTACCATTGACCAGAAACTGAACCGGAGTAGCCATATAAATACCGTGGCTACAAGAGCAGGTCAGAGGCTAGGAATCCTGCGGCGAGTAACTCATCTCCTGACTCTCCAAAGCCTGTCTTCCATCTACAAGGCACAATTCAGGATTGTGATGGAATACTCTCCACTTGCCTGGATGGGTGCATCTCCAACAACACTCAAGAAGTTCAACCCATACAGGATAAAGCAGCCCCTTGATTGGCACCCCATCTACAAACATTCCCTCCCTCCACCAATGACGCACAGTGGCAGCAGTGTGTA
This sequence comes from Heterodontus francisci, assembly GCF_036365525.1. Classification (NCBI taxonomy): domain Eukaryota; kingdom Metazoa; phylum Chordata; class Chondrichthyes; order Heterodontiformes; family Heterodontidae; genus Heterodontus; species Heterodontus francisci. Next base: position 22,509,434 of record NC_090400.1, on the reverse strand, counting down.
CCATCTACAAGATGCACTGCAGCAACGCACCAAGGTTCCTTAGACAGCACCTTCCAAACCCGCGACCTCTACCAACTAGAAGGACAAAGGCAGCAAATGCATGGGAACGCCACCAACTGCAAGTTCCCCTCCAAACCATACACCATCCTGACTTGGAACTATATTGCCATTCCTTCACTATCAATAGGTCAAGATCTTAGAACTCCCTTCCTAACAGCACTGTGGGTGTACTTACCCCACATGGACTGCAGCGGTTCAAGAAGGCAGCTCACCACCACTTTCTCAAGGGCATTTAGGTATGGGCAATAAATGCTGGCCTAGCCAGTGACGCATACATCCCATGAATTAATTTTTAAAAATGCTGGAAGTACAGCATCTGCTCCCAGACCTGCTGAGTATTTCCAGCTTTTTCTGTTTTTATTTTTGAAAAGTGGATTTCTTTTTATGTTCCTTCACGGTATATTTGTTTAAATTGAAGTTTATGCTGTGTGTGAATCTATTGAGTTTTGTGTTGTGATGTTTTGATAGAGCTTTTCTGAATTCAAGCATGGCAAGGAAGAGATCGAAGAATGTTCTGGACCACATGGGAGGACTTGCTCACCAGGCCTCCCTCCAGTCTGTGCTGTGTATGTAACCATTCCAATGCAGCTATATTACAAGACCGTGCATGTCAGGCTAGACTGAAAGTTGTCATATCATTGTTTGATCAGTAGAGCAGTAGGTTTATTCCTGACACAGGGAGTTACTGCTTAAATATCTGCTGGTTTCTTCATTATCTTTACTCTCTGAGTAGTCTGTGCTATGATATTACACCACTGTGTGGTACTCATGTTTTTCCCCTGTTGGTGTAAAGCACCAATTATTCTGGGGCCTGGATATGGTATTGTAATAGGAACTATTCCGTCCTGTCTGGGACATAGGATTGAATCCTGGCCAGTTTGGCTTGGGATGAAAATCTCTTCTGTCTGCTGGCTGTAGGGGTCCTCGGCAATGTTGCTGCTAAGTTGCGTAGCTGCACCGTAGCCGATACGTACCACACAGGCCTTTTGCTGTGAGAAATAACGCGTGTGCATGGTCACGCAATGAGGAGCCACACACAACAACCACATTATAAAGGGAACATTGATCCCAGCTGAGAAGAAATTGGGCAATCCCAACCCAGTTTCTCATGGCCAATGGCCCAGCATGTAAATGTTCCAAATTTGCACTAAGTTGACAGTCTTACTACTCTAAGACCTCAGGATGGTTAATGTGGGAAATGTAAAATGCCTGAGTAGCACAGTGGTAAGTACTCTGCTGAGGTTGGGATGAGGCACTTGCAGCTTTTTCTTTCCTCTGTCCAGGCGATCTCATTGTGCTACTGCCTAATTAGGTGGAGGGAACTTAGTTTGGAGACAAGCCTTCTTTGCAGTTTTCTCCACTGTACGCTTTGTCTTTTCTCCACTCAGCGGCGTTTGGACGAGCTCAGCAGCGTATGCATGAAGCACGAGAGAGCCTTTCAAAAGACCTGCTGCACACCACTACGTTTCTGGAGCCCGCGTCAGCAGCTTTATAAGTCAAACTCAGTCGCACCGGCCTGTGATATTGTGGACCAAGAAATTAAAGCGACCTAAATCCAAAAGACATCAAGACTTGGAGGAACAACCTTAGGAGCTGGCGTTCAATTGAATTAGCTCTGGAACGCTTTGCTGCTCTTGGCTGTTCCCTGGCCAAGCTTTGCGGGTCTGCATATATTTCAGGCAATACTGTGAGTGAAGTAATACTTCATTGAGACAGCTGTAGAGTAATAGTCAAGAGTTTGTCATCTGGGCTGGCACCTGTACTATTCAGAGTCAAATAGAAGTCATGGTAAGGGAAAAATCAAGTCCAAGCTCAACTAAACCATGCTGCAGAATATTCATTGTCATTAACCCCTGACAATACTGTTAAATACTTACTGAAGAAAATCGTTTACCCATGGCCCTGGAGTACAGACACTATCCTGTGTAGTACATAGCTGCAAAAACCAGAAGGTATTAAGTTTGATTCCCAATTAGTGCTAACCAGCTGATCTCATTAGCAGCATTAGGGGCAGTACAAATGGCAAAACGACTGAGGTGAAGAAGGAAATTCAGATGGCTCCCCCTTCTAATTGTGGTCCAAGAACCCTCCGTGAAGATGTACACATGTTTGAATGTTAGGTAAACACAGGATTGGTATCTGCTATGATGCCTTCTGTGGTATAAAGGCCTGCTAACATTCACCATCTAAGCTCACACCTGAAGATTGGTGAGTTGGGAAAGGTTCGAAAGGCTGCTGGCAAGAGTCAGTGCCAACAGGAGAGGAGGGGGAATAATTTACAGTGGACTGACCAGTGTGCAGGTTCAATTCTTACCTTGCACTCGCTTGGATTGCAGATCGTCTTAATGGTTGTGGAATTGTTGAGCACTTATAACATATCCGTTTGAACTGCGAAAATGGACTCAGCTATACAATTATCAACTAAGAAAAGAACAAACCACGAAAGACTTGTAGTATCAGACCAGTCCAAAAATTCAGAATAATCCCCGTAGTATATTCTGTCTCTTGTATACTGCTCAATCACTTAACTTGTCGAATACCTTTTGAATTTTCTGATACTATCTACATTTACTCAAAGCCAGTGGAAAAAGAACTGAATTATAAAATGTGATTCGCAAAACATCAGTAAAAATTTCAATCTCTTTGAATAAATCAAATTCTGTTTATATCATTTTAAATCAGTGACTCTATTAATCTATTTGTTTTACATATTTTATGCCAGGCGCGTATCCATTGTCTCTCGAGATAAGGAGGCCCAAAAGATTTAGGTTAGGTCTGTAGAGAGTAATTTAAACTCTGTAATACTGGGATGAAATAGTCATAGGTTCAGGGTTGCTACTAGCAGAAGGTGAATTTGAGTAACCTGCCATTCCATCCAGCTTGTACAAGGTATTGAAGCTTGTCTGTGGACAGTATTCCTTCAGAAAGAATGGATGAGGAAATTGGCAACAAAAAAAATCGATTATTTTGATTTTGAGGTATTTGTAAGATTCAAAAAGACTTGCAAACCAGACACTTCGCCAGGTTAAGAATCCTATGAAGCTGCTGCAGTTTTTGATTATGCCTGTTTATTTCGCTCTTCATGTGAGTGGGTCCTGTGCTGGGTGGGGTTTTTTCCTCCAACCTGTGGATGACCACAACTTTAGCAATGCAGCCAAGGGAGGTGATGTGTTCCTGTTAATTCATTTGCGAATAGAGAAACTTTAATGTCACTAGATTATATTTAGAGCTTGACTGTTAATATAAATGTGTACAGAATCTATATATTTCTGAGCATAGAAAATAAGTTGTATCTCCTGTACAAAAACTCAATATAAAACTGGAACTGTAAGAATGTCCTTAACTATTACAAGAGTGAGGTACTGCAGATGTTGCAAATCTGAAATAAACACAGAAAATGCTGGAAATACAAGAGGAAATTGGATTATTATCTGAAAAGGAAGAATGTGCAGGGCTATGGGGAGAATGCGGGAGAATGGCACTAGGTGAATCGCTCCTTTAGAGAGCTAGCTAGCACAGACACGATGGGACGAATGGTCTCCTGTGCTATAACCATTCTATGATTTTGCAAAACCTGTGCCAAAACCCATTGCTGCTTATTCACACACACACACACACACACACACACACACGTCTTCAATTCACACCTGCTCTGATTTTGGCTGAAATTGGAACTAGTAATTTTTCTCGTGTTTTAAGGGTTTTTTTTTTCATTTTTCCAACGTTTCTCTAGAGGCTTCACATTATTTTCTGTATCTTTGAATGCATCTTCATAGCATAAGAATGATTGTATTAAAAATTCAAAAACTTCTACAAATGTTTTGAAGGTTTCAAACTTTATTTCTCATCCATAGAGGGACGACTTGGAGGCTGATATGGAGGTAACAATAATAATAGCAAAACATAATTGACATAACAGGTAAATTGCACTAAAATTTACCCAGATCATCCCATTGGCAAATTAGGCCAAACTTTTCCGAGAATCCCCTTAAAATAAGGCAGATAATAATAAAGCATGCAACAAATGGAAATTAGTGTAAACAATTGGGCCATGTGTGAAATACCAAACTTGTCATATTTCTTCAAGTCCCTCTATGAATGAAAAATAAAGTTTGAAACCTTCAAAACATTTGTAGAAGTTTTGAATTTTTAATACAATCATTCTGATGCCATGAAGATGGATTCAAAAATACAGAAAATAAATTTGAGGCCTCAGTGAGGAGAAATATTGGAAAAATGAAAAATATGCCTTAAACCACAAGAAAAATGACCAGTTCCACTTTCCGCCAAAATCAGAGCAGATGTGAATTGAGGACAATTGTCTGTATCTGTGAGTCTGTGTAAAAGCAGCAGTGGGTTTTGGTGGAGGTTTTGCGGAATCATTAAATGGTTACTGTTGGGTTTAGTTGTAGGGCATTCTAGAGAAAGTCTTAGACTCCGGTAAGGGTTAACTAACAACTCTTCATTATTTATAGTTACTATATACACTCTCCGCAAGCCACTTAAGCTAGCATCCTTTGTACTGCTGTACCACCTCCTCAACTAATGTGACTCTCACATCATCGCTGCTACAGTGAGAGGGGTGTCTCTCACTGTCTTCGTCCCCCACAAGTCCCTGACTTTACAGATTCAGTTTCATCAGAGGTTTGACAACTCTCCCCGATCTGGTTGTAATCTGTCTGGGACGGTCAGTATTCTTTGTAGGAAGTTTGGGTTGCTGTCCTGTTTTGCCATTTCTACGGCTTGTAGTATTCCTCTTCTGCACCTTGCAGATGGATTACTGACTGTTGCTTTTGCGGAATAGGAATGATATTCCTCCGATTCCTTCATATGCTCCCTTCATTCGTTCAACACACGATCACTGTTAGTTCTCGTTTATGGATTACTGTACCTTCTCATTGCAGGTCATGTATCCAAACTTTTTTGAACATTGCTTAATTTGGGTAGGCTTCTCACTCGAAATCTCTGATTGTAATTCCAGGTTTGTTTCCTTCTGTAGGAGTTTTCTCTTTTTCAAACTTTCTCGTAGTCTTGAGTGTCCAATCCAGGCATTAATTGTTGAGGTAATACTGGAAGCTGTGTTCTTAACTTCCTTCTTATTCGTAATTCTGCTGGTGATAATCCGCACAGCAGTAGCTTAGAACAATAAACTAGGAGATAGGAAGATCTTCATTCTTCTTAAGTAAGGATCTTATGATTCTCAACTCATTTTGCCTCGCCATTGGACTGTGGCTACCTCGGTGAGCTCGTAAGATGCTGAAAGCCCATCTTCATGGCAAACTGTAAAACATTCGTTCATGTTCTGTGGTGCGTTGTCTGATAATATTTCACCTGGAATCCCATGCCTCGCGAAAATATCTGTAAGGACAACCTCGATGGTCATAGAATATAATTGTCGGACCTCTGTCCACCTGGAAAAGTAGCAGATAATGATGATATGACTTTCCACCAAACATGAATAAATCCCTGCCTAGCCTTTGCCAAGGTCTAGTTGGAAATTGGGTAGTCAACAGCAGTTCTCGCTGTTTTAGCCTCTTTATCGCACATGTCTGACTGTTGTTGATTATGGTGTCGATGTCCTTAGATATCCCAGGCCACCGTACTGAAGATTGTGCCCTCACTCTGCACTTGGTTATATCTAAATGGCCTTGTTTGTAATCGATCCAAGATATCAGATGATTTTGAAGTAGGAATAACAATTCTGTTGTTGTAAACTGATAAGTCGTCAATTATAGTAAAGTATTTCCTATACTTGTGGGACGTCTGAATTGTTTTCCCTCCTAGACTTTCTTGTGGCCGCCCATGTGTATTATATTTGTCTAATGCGAATGCACTTTTCGTCACTATGCTTTTCTTATTTCTCGCAACTTCTGTGTGCTTGCTGGCCATCTTTGTGTTGTGTGTTGCAAATATGACTCTCACCTATGAAATTCACGTTTTCTTGTGATGGATAGTCTATGGTTGCCCTCGATTCGCATTGGCTGATGATTGGAAGGAATTTTTACCTTTGCTTAACTTCTGCTACCTTTTCAGTCAACTGCAGTTCCAAACATGCATTCATGCTCAGGAAAAAAAATTCTTGATTGTGTAAGACATATTGGAGTTTGCCTTTCACTCACAGTTGTGTTCCGCCTGGATCATGCAACTGGATATCTGTCAGTTGCAGGTAATGTCTCTTCACCCAAAACTCTTGGTCAGAAAATACCGTGACGTTAGACCCAGTGTCAAGATTAAAATTCATGATGCCTGCTGTCCAGAAATCTTGGTCTGGATTACTGATTTCTCCCAAGAAATCATCTGGTTCTTTCTCTTGTGGATACTGTTGTACTTGATTCACTGCTCTTTGCGTGAAGTTCTTCTGCTTTGTACCTTTAAGCGAAGAAATTTTGCTGTGGCACATCTTCCCATAGTGTCCAGTTTTTCCACAATTAAAATATTCAGCTTTACTTGCTGGGCACTGCCCTCGTCTGTGGGTCGTCTTGGCTCCACAACATTGGCAAGGTTTTCCAATGTCAAGTGCCTTCTCACCTGTATGTTTTTTTCTGTTCCTCAAAGTGTTTCCCTGGTTTTGGCTTAACCAGTTGGATGGGCATTGGACTGCTTCTCATCCACAGCTTGTCTTCAGCTGTCCCTATTCTGTTTGCAAACTTCAGTCTGTCTTACAATTTGAATGGCCTTTTCCAGTGTAAGGTGTTCCTTGGATTGCAACAGGTCAGACAAGGATTTATCCACTATGCCGATGACTATCCTGTCTCTGATTAGTTCTGCCTTTAATTCACCATATTCGCAACCTTCTGCCAATCTATACAGGTCATTACTATAGGAGTATACAGATTTGCCAACTATCTGTGCCCACATATTAAATTTGGCTCTTTCCAAGATTTTATTGGTAGAGATTAAAATAGTTATCAAAGGCTTGAAGTAGCTCTTTGAATTTATCTGTAGCCTCTTTGTTCCTATGTCGGACAACAGCATCGTCCACAATCGCACCTACTGAATATAGGAGCATGTTCACTTGTTCCACTTCAGATTTTGTATGGAGTTGTAAAGCGATTCTAAACCTTAGGAACCTTTTTTTCCATAATAGCCAGTATTGAATCTGATTGGGTCTCTTAATTCTGGAAACTCTCAGGCATTCCCAATTTTGCATCCATGTTGCTTTCTTAAAGAGTGGGAAACACCCTAAAAAGTCTAATAAGGAAATTCTGCTTATTTACTTTTTCCCTCAGGCTTGGTTGCTTTAATGGAGGTGTCTCAGCTGTTTTCGAGAGTTCCCTGCTGTTTTAATAGGCTATTTAAGGGGTTTCCCCTTTGAGAAATTCACTTGTTTTTTTTTTTCAGGCTTGCTTGCCTTAATGGAGGTGACGTGGCTGTTTTGGGGGGTTTCCCGCGCTTTTCGGAACTTTCCTGCTCCTCGCCCTTGTGTTCAGCCCAAGTGAAGGATGGGGGTTTCCCCGTTTTTTCCACTTTTGTGAGCACAATCCCTTTAGAAAATTACTTTCAGCTTTTCAAAGGCCTTTTAAACCAATCCAAGACTGTCTGTAGTGTGACTCACATGATCGCTGGATTCTACCTGCAGGCCACCATGTTTCAGTGGTGCAACCTGTATTTCTGTGCTCTGACTCCCCACAGCTGCAGAGCTTTTCATAGCCTCTTCTACAGGTAAGTAGTTTTCTTACTGTACCAGGGCAGTATTTATCTTTTAAATTTCTCTGTTCACCTGGTGTTGCTTCCAAAGGTAAGGAGATCTTCAAATTCTCCTTGTCGCTTTCACCGCTGCCACCATTTTTGTTGTATTTGTATTAGTGGCATTCCAGAAAGTCTTAGACTCTGGTAAAGGTTAACTAACAACTCTATTATTTACTGTTACTCTATACACTCTGCACAAGCCACCTAAGCTACCATCCTTCTTCTCAAGCCTATCTAATGTGATTGTTACATCATTGTTCATATAGTGTGGAGGAATCTCTCTCACTATCTTCTGTGTTAAGCCTTTACAACCTTATACTACAGTTACAGCACAGGAAGAGGCCATTCGGCCTGTTGTGTCTGTGCTGGCTCTCTGAAGAAGCAATTCACCTAGTGCCACTGTCCTGCCTTCTCACCGTAGTCCTGCACATTCTCCATTTTCAGATAATAATTCAATCCTCTCTTGAATGCCTCGATTGAACCTACTTCCACCACTCTCAGTCAGTGCATTCCAGATCCTAACCACTTGCTGCATGAAAAGGTTTTTCCTTCTTTTGCCAATTATTTTAAATCTGTGCCCTCTGGTTCTCTATCCTTCCACCCGTGGGAATAGTTTCTCTTTATTTACTCTGTCTAGACACCTCATGATTTTGAATACCTCTATCAAATCTCTTCTTTTTCTTCTCCAAGGAAAACAGACTGCAGAAGTTGGGACTATCAACATAACTGAAGTTCCTCAGCACTGGAACCATTCTTGTGAATCTTTTCTGCACCCTCTCTATGCACATATACATCCAGGTCCCTCTGCTCCTACACCTCCTTTAGAATTATACCCTTTATTTTTTCTTGTCTCCGTGTCCTTTCCACCAAAATGATTCACTCCACACTTCTCTGCATTAAACTTCATCTGCCACTTGTCTGCCCATTCCACCAACCTGTCTGTATTTTTGAAGTTCTACACTGTCCTCCTCACAGTTCACAATATTTTCAAGTTTTGTATCATCCTCAAATTTTGAAAATGTGCCCTGTACACCTAGGTCTAGGTCATTAATATATATCAGGAAGAGCAAGGGTCCTAACGCCGGTCCCTGGGGAACTCCACTATAAATAAAAGCAAAATACTGCAGATGCTGGAAATCTGAAATAAAAACAAGAAATGCTGGAAATACTCAGCAGGTCTGGCAGCTTCTGTACAGAGAGAAGCAGAGTTAACGTTTCAGGTCAGTAACCCTTCATCAGAACTGGCATCTATTAGAAATGTAAAAGATTTTAAGCAAGTAAAGCAGGGGTGAGACAAGAGATAACAAAAGAGAGGATGTTGATAGGACAGGGTCACAGAGAATAACTGACCAGAAGGTCATGGAGCAAAGGCAAATGGTATGCTGAAAGACAAAGCGTTAGAACAGAGAGGGTGTTAATTGGCAGAAAGATGAACAGCCCCAAGCACAAACATGAAAAAGTGTTTCTACTGTGCCAACCCAAACTAAAATAAAATAAACTAAAAAAGAAAAAATGACTAAAAATAAAAAGGGGGGCCCATCATGCTCTGAAATTATTGAACTCAATGTTCAGTCCGGCAGGCTGTAGCGCGCCTAATCAGTAAATGAGGTGCTGTTCCTCGAACTTGCATTGATGTTCGCTGGAACACTGCAGCAATCCCAGGACAGAGATGTGGGCATGAGAGCATGTTCCACTATAAACCTACCTCCAGTCTGAAAAACAACCATTAACCACTATCTCTGTTTCCTGTCACTCAGCTAATTTTGTATCCATGTTGCTACTGTCCCTTTTATTCCTTGAGCTCTAACTTTGCTCACAAGTCTGTTGTGCGGCACTTTATCAAATGCCTTTTGGAAGTCCATGTACACAACATCAACAGCATTACCCTCATCAAACCTCTCCGGTACCTCATCAAAAAAACTCCAGCAAGTTATTAAATATGATTTTCCCTTAATAAATACATGTTGGCTTTCCTTAATTAACGCACATTTGTCCAAATGACTATTAATTTTGTTCCGAATTATCGTTTCTGGAATCTTCCCCACCACTGAGGTTAAACTGACTGGCCTGTAGTTGTTGGGCTTATCTTTACACCCTTTTTTTGAATGAGGGTGTTACATTTGCAATTCTCCAGTCAGATGATCAATGAAGTTTGGGCATAGCATAATTTCTTAACTTTCTGTGCCTTAAGATGATGCTACACTGTTTTTTGGTGCAAATTTACAGGAAAACGTAACCAAGCTGTTAAAAGTGAGCTTTCTAATTAATGGGCAGAAGATTGAAGCACTGTTGTTAACCTGTTAATTCCATAGCATTCAAGTTTGCAAATGAACTTACTATCACATTCGTAAAAGAAATTGACTATACTATTTACATAAATATATAAATCCAGGACTCAGGCCAATACATAAATATTAATTTGAGATCACTTCAATTCACGAATTTCTGGAAAAATTGGTTAGCAATGAATGGTAGCATTTGATATAGTCCAGTAGCCAGTGTATTGAGAGGGTTCTGTGTTACAGTTTTGGTTATATTATCTGCAAAAATGTAACCAGTCATTCACAAAGAAGCACAATTAATTTAGATTGCACATTCCCAGCCTATTGATCATGTTGCTGTTTAGCAATTTAAATCAATTAACCAAACTGATCAGGGATCAAAGCCGTCATTGTTCACTTGCTGTAATGAGTGAATTTCTTTAGATCCTGTGATTAGAAGTCACCATATGCGCTTGAATTAGAATAAAATGAGCTAATACACACAATTGGGCAACCAATGTATTTACAGCCTATGTGATTAGCAGTTGCATTATCTTTCTGAATCTCTGCCTATTAAAGTCTCATTGATATTTTTGCCTCAGAAGCTTGTGGGTTCAAGCCTCACAATCTAGGCTGACACGGCAGTTCAGTAGTAAGGGAGTGCTGCACGAATATATTATGCATACAGGTGCATGTAACAAGGGTAATCCAGTAATCATGGGGGATTTCAATCTACATATAGACTGGGTAAACCTATTTAGTACTCATGATGTGGAGGACAAATTCTTGGAATGCATGCAAGATGGTTTTCTGGAGTAGGAGATTGAGGAACCAACTAGGGAATGGGCTATTTTAGATCTAGTATTGTGCAATGAAAAAGGGCTAATTAATCTTTTTGCAAAGGAGGCTTTAGGAAAGTGACATAGTCCTGTAGTTTTTTTTTTCTCCAGGGAATATGCGGTTTGCCTTTAAGGCTTGCAAAGGATCAGTACTGCTTTAAGAACCAGCAAGCCTCAGGAGTTATAGAAATTGCATTTTTGGTTGCCATTGGATACACCCATATGGATAAGGAACCACCAGCTTCAGAGAATGCATCCTGGTTACCCAGCAACAGCCATTCAGAGACTGCGATTCAAAGGGTGCATTCTCGTTACCTTGGATACAGCCACTTGGACTGAGCATCACGCGATATGTTTGTTCCAATTCAATTTTGAACTGGCTTTTTAGATGGAGACAGTTTGTTCTAAGAGAGAACACAGATAGCTGGTGTTAGCAACTGGAAAAAAAAAGCTCTTAGCCTTTAAACTGAAGGAAGAGAATTTTGTCTGTTTAATTATTATTATCTCAAAATTCTTTTAAAAAAAAAGTCAAGCCAAAACAGAGATCGCTGGTAATTTAAACTGAAGGAAGGGAAGTTAGACTGTGACAATCTTTTATCCCTCAAAAACGCTAAGGTCAGATTGATTCTATTGAAAGTGTTTGCAAGTCGTTAATTGTTGAAATTCACTGAAGAAGGGAAGCATCACTTACTGCAGAATTAGACTATGGACTGTTCTACTGTGGAAAAATGTTTATCCCCCAGCAGACAGCTGTGAGGACTTCAAGCAACATTGGATTGTAAATTTGCAAGGACTCTAATTTTTTCTATTTTATAAGTTATTTATATCTTCATAGTGTTTAAGAATTTAGTTTTTCCAATTAAATAGTTAATTTGTTGATTTAAAGACACCTGGTTTGGTTAGCCTCATTTGGGGGGTTAATAGATGGTACAATTTGGCTGTGTCTTTTTTTAATTTAGAAAGTGGGATTGGGATTGAATTAACAGTGCCTTTCTCCCATCACAATCAGAGTCGTATAATTTGCTTGGGAGCTTTGACTGGTGTGGTCAGTCATAACATATTTAATGGGTTTCTCGTCCGGGATTTGAATAACACATTAATTGGGGGCTCGCTCGAGATTTGAATCACATATTAATTGGGTTTCTCGGGATTTGATATCTTAATTGGGGGCTCGCTCGCAGTTGAATCATGTCTTAATTCGGTGGCTCACATCTGGGATCAGAATCAGCCTAATCTGGAGGGCTTACATTTGGAAATATATTACTCATTTCTGAGATAACATGTTCAAATTGGTGTCTTGCTTTTGGCATCATATTAATTGCTCTCGAGTCTGGGATCATATCAGTTGGAAACTCGATTGTTGGGATCTAAATAAAACACCAATTACAAAGAAATTAAAAGAACCAGGTCTCTTGTAAAATAAGGTACAATCTATACCATTGTTATGGCATTAGTGGTTGTAGCAGAGTTTTTGGGAAAGCAGAATGTTTCCCTGAGTGACTTGATAACTTTAACTAAGAACAAATTAAAAGAATTGGCAGTGAAATTGGGATTGGAATTGAAATCAGGTGCCAAAAAAGCAGAGATAATTGACATTAAAGAAAACATCTGGAATTAGTAGAAGATGATGATAATACAGATGAAGGGCAATACGAGGAACAAGAAAGGGAATATGAGAGACAAGAAGATATTAGGTCTGAGAGTGATGCAGTGGAATTGGCTAGGATTCAGTTAGAAATGAAAAAAACTGGAGCTTCAGCAGGAAAAAGAATTAAGAAAACTTGAACTTCACAGAGAGAGTGAAAAAGAAGAGAGGGAATTTAGGCTAAAAGAGATGGAACTAAAACATTGGGGTAGTCTTAAGTCCAAGGAAAATTCGGGTCAGGAAGAATCTGAATTTAGATCAGGACCCAGCGAGAAGTTGTTTAATTTTATACAAGCTCTTCCTAGGTTTGAGGAAAGGGACGTAGAGGCATTTTTCATATCTTTTGAGAAAATAGCCAAACAGATGAAATGGCCAAAAGAAAGCTGGACATTGCTTATTCAGGGCAGGTTGGTAGGCAGAGCTCATGAGGTTTATGCCATGCTTTCTGAAGAGGCTTCTGCAGATTATGAGATGGCAAAAAAGGCTATTCTCGCTGCGTATGAGTTGGTCCCTGAAGCTTACTGTCAGAAGTTTAGGAACTTACGAAGATTGACTGGGCAGACATACTTAGAATTTGAGAGGGTGAAGCAAATGAATTTTGACCGTTGGATATGGGCATTAAAGATAGAAATCACATATGAGAACCTTTGAGAATGAATTCTCTTAGAAGAGTTTAAAAATTCCATTCCTTCAGTAGTGAGAACTCATATTGATAACCTGAAAGTTTTGAAAGCTAGGCAAGCAGCAGAGATTGCTCAAGATTTTGAGCTTGTGAATAAGCCAATCTATTTTGTCCGTCAATCCCATAAACCCGAGAAGGATAGAAAATGGGAGAGTGAAAGGAAGGCAAGTAGCCGGGGACCAGATGGAACAGCTGGGAATGCCTCAGGATCACTTCCTCAGGTCAGAAAGGAAGGTGCTGAGGGGAGAAGTGAGGCTCGCAAGCCAAAGTGTTATCATTGCAACAAAATGGGTCATCTTCGTTCAGAGTGCTGGAAATTGTGAGGTAAACCCATGGAATGGAATTTTTAAACTCTTCTAAGAGAATTAATTCTCGAAGATTCTCATATGTGGTTTCTATCTTTAATGCCCATATCCAATGGTACCTTATGGGACTTGTTGGGGTACGCAAAGCTAGTGCAGAGGAAAAGACTGACTGAGAGTATAGCAAACCAGGCTATAGATTTAACAGGTGTGAATGTGAAACCAGATACTAAAACTAAGAGGAGTGTAGAGGTTAAGAATAAAATACCTGAGAGTTATAGTAAATTTCTCTCAAAGGGGAGAGTAACTCTATATCCTGTAAGTGAGGCAGGGAAACCTATCATTATACTCAGGGACATAGGAGCGACCCAAACACTCTTGCTGGGAAAAGATATGAGGTTTCCACCAGAGAGCGCCTTGAATGCTAAAGTTTTAGTTAATGGAATTGGTGGGGTGTGTATACCTGTACCTTTGTATAAAGTACGCCTAGAGAGTGACTTAATATCTGGGATAGTAACTGTAGGTGTTGTCCACAGTTTACCAGTAAAGGGAATTGATCTCCGAGAAAATGATTTGGCTGGATCAAAAATATCAGTTTCTCCTATAGTTACAGAGGAACCAAGTGAAATTAAGGAAACTGAGCAATTACAGGAACAAGTTACGGGAATACTTCCTGTGTGTGTAGTTACCCGAGCAATGGCTAAACAGGATCCATTGTCTGAGGTAAAATGGGCACCACAAATAGATAGCCAGACATTTGAAACCTTATTTGGGGATTTTGATAATCCAAATGAGTTGTTTAACAGATCGTCTATTATTGCAGCAGAGCAAGCCGATCCAGAGATCAACCAAATAGTACAGACGGCTCTGACAGAAGCTGAGGCGAAAGGAGTTCCGGAAGGCTATTATATGGCAAATGGGGTTTTGCGGAGGAAATGGAGACCACCTCATAGGCCTGCCGACGAAGACTGGACAGATAGTGGTACCACCTAAATATCGACCGGGATTAATAAGGTTCGCACACAACATTCGTTTTGCAGGACATAGGGGAATTCGGAAGACCAAATCACACATAAGCAAACATTATTACTGGCCAGGTCTTACAAAGGATATGAGACAATTTTGTAGGGCATGCCATACCTGTTAAATGGTGGGAAAACCACAACCTACCATAAAACCAGGGGATGAAGTATTAGTGTTGTAACCATCACAGGTAGAACCATTAAAAGCACGGTTCAGTGGCCCATACAGAGTGATCAAAAGAGTGGGTAAGGCAGATTACTTGAATGACACCCCTGATCGCCAGAAGACGAACTGGCTGTCGCATTAATAAGCTCAAACCATATTACCACAGGGAGGAGGATAAGCCAGTACAGGTATGTCAGGTAATCGGGACTGTGGAGAAGGAAAGGATAGTGAGGATGAGGCAGAAGTAGGCCTAGGAAATTCTCAGATTGAACCTCCAACTATCCCATTAGCGAATGCAGAATGGCTAGGAAAATTAAACAATAGGCTTTTACACTTAGAGGCAAAACAGCGTGAAGTCTTAACCAAGTTTTTCATAATGTTTCAAAAAGTTTGTAGGGATAAGCCAGGATGTACAACCTTAGCCACACATGATGTGGGTATAGGGGGAACCATTCCTTTAAAACGACATTCTTGTTGCTTAGGTCCAGACAGACAGGTCCAAGTGGAAGCAGAGGTACAATGCATGCTGAAGGGTAGCTTAGATGAACCTAGTCAGGACAGCTAGAATTCGCAGATGGTCTTGATGTCTAAACTTGGTGGGTCATCCCAAATTTGCATAGACACTAGAAAAGTCACTGTGGTAAAGAAGGCAGACTCCTACCCAAATTCTCATTTCAAGGACTGTAAGGACAGTGTGGGCAATGCAATGTGTCTTAAAGAGACAGATGTGTTGGAAGGACACTGTCAAATTCCTTTGACACCCCTGGGTAAGAAAAAATCAGCTTCTGTTACACCAGACAGGGTTTTCCAGTGTCAAGTGATGCCACTTAGGTTAAGGGCTACTCGAGAAGCTTCTCAGAGAATAGTAAACCCAGTCGTGGTCAGTGCTCCTAGCTGTGCAGTTCACCTGGTTGAGGTGATGGACAGTAGGGACACTTGGAAGGAGAACACAAAACAATTGGAAGACTATACTTGTAAATTTGAGATGGGTTAATTGCAACAACCTTTTGAAAATTTAAAGCTGAAATGTTCTGGTGGAACTTGTTGCTGTTGTCTAAACATTTTTCTTAAATGTGTGGGGGGGAAATGTGTTAACATTTTTTCAATTGTATCTTTTTTACCCATTGTAATGAAATGCATTTCAGGAATGGCATTTCATTCTGCTAGGGGCGGAGGTGTCATGGTCCTGTAGGTTTTTTTTCCCCAGGGAATATGCGGTTTGCCTTTAAGGCGTGCAAAGGATCAGTACCGCTTTAAGAACCAGCAAGCCCTCAGGAGTTATAGAAATTGCATTTTTGGTTGCCGTTGGATACACCCATATGGAGAGGGAACCAATCCGCTTCAGAGAATGCATCCTGGTTACCCAGCAACAGCCATTTGGAGACTGCATTTCAAAGGGTGCATTCTCGTTACCTTGGATACAGCCACTTGGACTGAGCATCACGCGATACATTTGTTACAATTCAATTTTGAACTGGCTTTTTAGTTGGAGACAGTTTGTTCTCAGAGAGAACACAGACAGACAGCTGGTGTTAGCACCTGGAAAAAAAGAGCTCTCAGCCATTCAAACTGAAGGAAGAGAATTTTGTCTGTTTAATTATTATTATCTCTCAAAATTCTGAAAAAAATCAAGCCAAAACAGATCTCTGGTAATTTAAACTGAAGGAAGGGAAGTTAGACTGTGACAATCTTTTATCCCTCAAAAACGCTAAGGTCAGATTGATTCTATTGAAAGTGTTTGCAAGTCGTTAATTGTTGAAATTCACTGAAGAAAGGAAAGCATCACTTACTGTGGGAATTAGACTATGGACTGTTCTACTGTGGAAGAACCTTTTTTCCCTATCGGACAGCTGTGAGGACTTCAAGCAACATTGGACTGTAAATTTGCAAGGACTCTATTTTTTTCTATTTTAGATGTTGTTTATATCTTTATAGTATTTAAGAGTTTAGTTTTTTTAATTAAACAGTTAATTTGTTGATTTAAAGACACCTGGTTTGGTTAGCCTCATTCGGGGGTTAATAGATGGTACAATTTGGCTGGGTCTTTCTTTAATTTGGAAAGTTTAAAAATATGTTAGGCAATCTGTGGAGGGACGGGATTGAATTTTCAGTGCACTTCTCCCACCACAATCAGAATCATATATTTTGATTGGGGGCTTTGACTGGAGCGGTCCATCGTAACAAAAGAGTGACCATAATTTGATAGAATTTTGCATTAAGTTTGAAAATGATGAAAGAAACTAGGTACTTAAATCTAAGCAAAGAAAACTATGAACTTATGAAGGGCAAATTGGCTATGGTGGATTGGGAAACTACATTAAAATGTATGACAGTAGACAGGCAATGGCTAACATTTAAAGAACGAATATATAGTTTACAACAAAATACATTCCTTCAACTCAGCAAGAACAGTGTTCCAACCGTGGCTAACAAAAGAAATCAAAGATTGCATTAGATCAAAGGAACAGGCGTCTAAAGTTGCCCAAAAAATTGGTAAACCTGAGGATTGGGAGCATTTTAGAATTCTGCAAAGGAAGACCGAGAAAAAATTAAGAAAGGAGAAATAGAATGAGAGTAGACTTGTGAGAAACATAAAAACGGACTGTAGAAGCTTCTATAGGTATGTAAAAAGGAAAAGATTAGCATAAACAAATGTTGGTCCATTACAAGCGGCATCAGGAGAATTTATAATGGGGAATAAGGAAATGGCAGAGAAACTAAACAAATACTTTGTGTCGGTTGTCAGGCAAACCACGCCCGCCCCCCCCCCCCCCCAACCCCCATCTGCCAAGACTGAGGCACACGTGATTTCGCCACATGAACATTAAAACTTAAAATTGCAAGCCCCTGACTGGAAAGGCATTTGCACAGTAACTAGCAGAGTTGGAACAAGGGACAAAGGACCATGCCTGACCCATTCAACCAACAATGGACTTTTGATTACCAGACGTTGAAGGTGAGGGGAGCTAGTATTCCAGTTTGACTGCTCAGATAGCAGAATCTACAAACACAGAAGTGGTCAGACCAGTTTTAGTCACATGACTAGCTGGCTGTTGAGATTTGAACTTACAACAGTGTTTGAAAATCAGAAAGCTCCCGGTTTGATAAGACCTCTTTCCTGTCTGCCTTTATCTCACTCTCATCAGCTTTGGAAACCATTGAAGACAAGAAAACTCAGAGAGAAAAGTCTCCTACGTGAACAAAGTTTAAGAAGAATACCGGGCCCCAATGAAACGCAAGACCATATCTTCAATCAATTACTACAGTGAGCTCAAAGCACAGTAACAAGATAGTGTCTCAAACTGTTCCACTTTATCTTTTCTTCGCTTTTCTGTCCCTATCTGCATGGGTGTGTTGTATATCCGTAGACCTGAACCGTATTCGTGTTTAAGTTTAATCAATTTCACTTTTCTTCTTTAAACCAAAGAAAGCCTATTTGTGCTCATTTCTTTGGCTTATAATTGGAAAGCTGTGATCAAGAATATACAAAGAGGGAGCTTAAAACACTGTTTAAAATTAAACCCTGTTACTATCTTCAACTGGTCTTATTGTAACAGACCCCTAGACACCTTTCTCACCTGGTTGTAACACTGTCTTCATGGAGGAAAATACTAGAAACCTTTCAGAAATAATGGAGAATCAAGGGGCTAGTGTCAATGAGGAACTGCAAGATATATTAGTTTTTAAAAAAAAGTATGAGAGAAATAAATGGGACTTAAAATAGATAAATCTCCTGGACCTGATGATCTATATCCTACGTGAAAGAGGTGGCTGTAGAGATGTGATGAAACAAGGTATAATAGACTTAATTAGGTAGAATTTAGACATAGTTAATATTATTATACCTTTTAGAATTAAAGATTGAATAAATGGTCAGTTTTCAAGACTCACTGGAATTCCCCTTTTAGAAAGTAGAGTTAGGAATTTCAAGGCCCCTGTTGTAATAGAATGTGAAACAGAATCACCTTTTAAGTTGGAAAATGCATTTCAGCATTTCTGTTGCCAGGGACTTGGAGGATAAACACACATTGAAACATCCTTGTGACATCAGTAAGAGGTAGCAATAAACTTAATTGATAGTGTTGGTAAAATGGAGACATATCAACTCAAAAGGTTACTTCAAGGTACCATAAAAAACACAATTATAGATTGTAAGGCAAACCCCACCTGCCAAGACTGGTCCAATTAAAACTTAAAACTGCAAGCCCTGACCAGAAAGACATTTCCATGGTAACAGACAATGTTGAAACAATGGGGATCTAGCAGTTGCTTCTCCAATACACAGAAGTGGTCAGACCAGTTTTGGACTCATGACTGGCTGGCTGGAGTTTTTGAATTTGAACTTCCAACCAAGAAGGTTGAGGAGACTGTTCCATATAAGGAGCTAGTCACATGACTAACCTGCTGGGCAACTTGGGAGTTTTTTTGAATTTGAACTCCCAGCAAAGGTTTTTGAGGGCAGAACACCATGTGCTCATGGACTGAGAAGGTCTCCTCTGCCTGCCTTCATCTCTTCCCACAGAACTGAATCTTGTGAAAACACAAATTCAAAGAGAGAAGGGTTTGCCATGTGAACAAAGTTTTAAGAAGATTAATGGGCCCCAACGAATCGCAAGACCATATCTTCAATCAAGGACTAGAGCGAACTCAAGAAACAGTAACAAGATATTACCTCAAACTGTTCTATTTATCTTTTCTTCTGTTCTTTTCTATTCCTATATGCATGTTTATATCGCGTGAGCATGTTGTATGTCCATAGGTGTGAACCGTATTAGAGTTTAAGTTTAAGGTTTTAATAAATTTCCTCTCTGCTTTAAACCAAAGAAAGCCTGTGTGTGCTCAGTTTTTTGCCTTATAATTGGAAACTGTGAACACAGATTCACAAAAAGGGGAGCTCAAAACACTGTGTTTAAAATTAAACCCTGTTATAATAAGACCAGGTAAAGACAGTCAAAGATCCCTGGACACATTGTTCACCTGGTCGTAACAAGATAATAAAATAATAAATGGAATAGTACTTACAGGCACAGATGTCAAGTAAATACAATTATAAACATTTTGACCAGATAAATCTCACAACTTCAACAGCAGGGGAATTCCAGCAAAACATTAAGTGGAGATGTTAGTTAATGATACTACCAAATATGGATCTCAAAAGCAGGAAAAACACATACAGAAAGGTAACACCTATATGCTAAAAGGCCAGATGATACCTTAGAAACAGTATAAACATGAGAATTTCTTGAGCAAAAATTTGAAGCATTGAATTCCTCATCAATACTTCTCACCCGATGGCTTACTCCAGGAATTTAAGGTAAAAATTTACTTTAAATTTTGATGGATATTCTAAAGGTTGAACTTTTGGATTCTATTTTAGAAATAAGATCGTGTTACATCTCTTAGTAATATTTGATATTGTGATATACTTATACATTTAAAAGTGTATTGTATGTTCAATTCTTTAATAAATATATAACAGTTAATAAATCGTCTCTTGTAGCATTCTGTATACAACTACAAGAACCCCCTCTCTGTGTCTCTTTAAGTGGAGAGATACGTATTGAAGAGAGTTTCCCAGACCCTTATAATATCTGGGATATTTATGACTTAGCCATAATTATTTTTTTAAAACAGGCTATCCGAAAGATGTTAGTTTTCTTTCTTTGAGGGACGACTAGTTCAATTCTTTGGATCCAAATACGTGTCTACAAGAGAGTTTGTCTGGTTTGAACTTAATTAAAAGAGATTCAAAGGGATGTACGCCTGATTTGGTTTTGTCCCTATAAGGGGTTAAAGTCATAAATAAACCACTTCAGAGATAGTAGATGCATTGGTGGTCGTCTTTCAAAATTCTATAGACTCTGGAATGGTTCCTGCAGATTGAAAGGTGGCAATTGTAACCCCACTATTTAGGAAAGGAGAGAGAGAGAGAGAAAACGGGGTACTACAGACCTGTTAGTCTAATATCAGTCATAGGGAAAATGCTCGAATCTATAATAAAGGATGTGATAACAGGACACTTAGAAAATAATGGTAGGATTGGGCAGAGTCAACATGGATTTATGAAACCTGTTGGAGTTTTTTGAGGATGTAACTAGCAGAATAGATAAGGGAAAACCATTAGATGTGGTATATTTAAATTTTCAGAAAGCTTTTGATAAGATCCCACACAAGAGGTTGGCAAACAAAATCAGAGCACATGGGATTGGGGGGAATATACTGGCACAGATTGAAAACTGGTTAATGGACAGAAAACAGAGTATAGGAATACATGTGCCATTTTCAGGTTGGCAGGCTGTGACTAGTGGGGTACCGCAAGGATCAGTGCTTGGGCCCCAAACTATTCACAATCTATATCAATGATTTGGATGTGGGGATTAAATGTAATATTTCCAAGTTTGCAGATGACACAAACTGGGTGGAAGCGTGAGTTGTGAGAAAGATGCTTCAAGGGATTTGGAGAGGCTAAGCAAGTGGGCAAAAATTTGGCAGCTGGAAGACAATGTGGAGAAATGTGAGGTTATCCACTTTGGTAGGAAAAACAGAAATACAGAGTATTTCTTAAATGGTCAGAGGCTGGGAAGTGTTGAACTTCAAAGGGACTTGGGTGTCCTTGTTCATAAGTCATTGAAAGCTAACATGCAGGTACAGCAAGCAATTAAGAAGGCAAATCGTATGTTGGCCTTTATTACAAGAGTATTTGAGTATAGGAGTAAAGAAATATTATTGCAAGTACATAGGGCCTTGGTGAGACTGCATCTGGAGTATTGCGTGTAGTTTTGGTCTCCTTACCTAAGGAAAGATATACGTGCCATAGAGGGAGTGCAAGAAAGGTTCACCAAACTAATTCCCGGGATGGAGGGATTGTCCTCATGAGGATAGATTACATATTCTGAGCCTTTATTCTCTGGAGTTTAGAAGAATGAGAGGTGATCTTAATTTTAATGAAATTGATTTTAACTACCCCAATATTAACTTGGATAGTTTTAGTGTGAAAAGGAATTGAGGGAGCAGAATTTTTGAGGTGCATTCAGGAGAACTTTTTTGGCCAGTATGTAGCAAGTCCAACAAGAGAGGGTGCAGTTTTAGACTTAGTTTTAGGAAATGAAGCTGGGCAGGTGGAAGGAGTCGCAGTGGGAGAGCATTTTGGTGGCAGTGATCATAATTCAATCAGTTTTAACATAATTATGGAAAAGGACAGAGATCGAATAGGAGTTCGAGTTCTCAATTGGGGCAAGGCCAATTTTACTAAACTGAGGAGTGATTTAGTGAAAGTGGACTGGAAACAGCTACTTAAAGGTAAATCAGTGTCAGAGCAGTGGGAGGCATTCAAAGGGAAGATTCAAGGGGTTCAGAGTAAACATTTTCCCACCAAGAAAAAGGGTGAGACGGCCAAATCTAGAGCCCCATGGATGTCAAGGAGCTTACAAAGTAAGATAAGGCAGAAAAGGAAAGCTTATGTCCGACACCGAGAACTCTACTACAGAAAGCCGAGAGGAGTATAGAAAGTGGAGGGATGAAATTAAAAAGGAAATTAGGAAAGCAAAGAGAGGGCATGAAAGAATATTGGCAAGCAAAATCAAGATGAACCCAAAGATGTTTTATCAATACATTAAGAGTAAGAGGATAACGAAGGTGAGAGTAGGGCCCGTAAAAGACCAAAAAGGTAACCTATGTGTAGGGGCAAAAGATGTTGGTATTGTTCTTAATGAATACTTTGTGTCTGTCTTCACGAAAGAGAGGGACGATGCAGATATTGTAGTTAAGGAAGAGGGGTGTGAAGTATTGGATGTGATAAACATAGGGAGAGAGGAAGTATTAATGGGATTAGCATCCTTGAAAGTTGATAAATCACCAGGGCTGGATGAAATGTACCCCAGGCTGTTAAAGAAGCAAGAGAGGAAATAACGGAAGGTCTGACCATCATTTTCCAGTCCTCACTGGTTACAGATGTGGTGCCGGAGGATTGGAGAACTGCTAATGTTGTACCACTGTTTAAAAAGGGAGTGATGGATAAACCGAATAATTACAGGTCAGTCAGTCTAACCTCAGTAGTGGGCAAATTACTGGAATCTATTCTGAGACAAAATAATCTGTCACTTAGAAAGGCACAGGTTAATCGAGCATAATCAGCATGCATTTGTTAAGGGAAGATCTTATTTGACCAACTTGATGAATTTTTTGAGGAAGTAACAAGGAAGATAGATGAGGGTAGTGCAGTTGATGTACTGTACATGGATTTTAGCAAGGCTTTTGACAAATTCCCACATGGCAGACTGATTAAAAAGATAAAATCCCAAGGAATCCAGGGAAATGCAGCAAGTTGGATACAAAATTGGCTCAGTGGCAGAAAACAAAAGGTAATTGTTGACAGGTGTTTTTGTGGCTGGATGGCTGTTTCCAGTGGCGTTCTGCAGGGCTCAGTACTGGGTCCCCTGCTTTTTGTGGTATAAACGATTTGGACGTAAACATACGTGGCATGATCAACAAGTTAGCAGACAACACAAAGATTGGCTGTGTGGTAGATAGTGAGGAGGATAGCTGTAGGCTGCAGGAAGATATTGATGGTCTGGTCAGATGGGCAGAAAAGTGGCAAATGTAATTCAACCTGGAGAAGTCATTTGGGGAGGTCAAACAAGGCAAAGGAATACACGATTAATGGGAAAATACTGAGAAGTGTAGATGAACTGAGGGACCCTGGAGTGAATGTCCACAGATCCCTGAAGGTAGCAGGACAGGTCGATAAGGTGTTTTAAAAATGCATATGGAATCCTTTCCTTTATTAGCCGAGGTATAGAATATAAGAGCAGGTAGTTTATGGTGGAACTGTATAACTCGATTGCACTAGAGAGGGTACAGAGGAGATTTACGAGGATGTTGCCAGGACTGGAAAAATGCAGCTATGAGGAAAGATTGGATAGGCTGGGGTTGTTCTCCTTGGAATAGAGAAGCTGAGGGGAGATTTGATTGAACTGTACAAAATTTTCAGGGGCCTGGATAGAGTGGAGGTGAAGGGCCTGTTCACCTTAGCAGAGAGGTCAGAGACTAGGGGGCATAGATTTAAAGTGATTGGTAGAAACATTAGAGGGAAGATGGGGAAATTTTTTTTCACCCAGAGGGTGGTGGGGGTCTGAAACTCACTGCCTGAAAGAGTAGTTGAGGCAGAAACCTTCAAGTGTCGTAAACTGCAGGGCTACGGACCAAATGCTGGAAGATGGGATTAGAATGGGTGGATCGTTTTTCGGCCAGCACAGACATGATGGGCCAAGTGGCCTCTTTCTGTGCCTTAAACTTTCTATGATTCTATTCTATTCTATCTCATTAAAATATACAAAATTCTTATGGGGCTCGACAGGGTAGATGCAGGAAGGTTGTTTCCCCTGTCAGGGGAGTCCAGAACCAGGGGACACAGTCTCAGAATAAGGGGTAGGCCATTTAGGACTGAGATGGGGAGGAATTTCTTCACACACAGGGTGTGAATATTTGGAATTCTCTGCCCAGAAGGCTGTGTAGGCTCAGTCGTTGTTCAAGATTGAGATCGATAGATTTCTACATATTAAAGACATCATAGGATACAGGGATAGTGCAGGAAAATGGTGTTGAAGTAGAAGATCAACCATGATCCCACTGAATGGCGGAGCGGGCTCGAAGGGCTGAATGGCCTACGCCTATTCCTATTTCAAATGTTCTTACGCATGAGATGTTAAATTGAGACCCATCAGTCCCCTAAAGTGGATGTAAAAGATAACAAGCTAACCATCGAAGAAGAGCAAGGCAGTTCTCCCATTGTCTTGGCCAACAATTTATCCTTTGACCAAGTCACTAATATCATTATCTGGGCACTTATCTCATTGGTTTGTGGGGCTTTTCAGTGTGAAAACTGGCAGATGCATTTTCCCACAACTGTGACTCTAGTTTTTTTTTAATACTTTATTGGCTGTGAAGTGCTTTGAGATAATCTCGGAGCATTAAAATAAACTATATAAATACAAATACTATATAAATTCCAGGCAGCCAAACATGAACTTTCTCTTACACCCTACTATCTTATTTAAAAGGTTATTGTCACATTTGGGTCCATACACTCAGTATTATCTAGGGTTTGGTGTCACAAGTAAGTGCACCCCTCATCCCAAAATCTGACCTGTGCCTTTTGCTGTTCAACATCTAGATAAATTATAGCATAGCTGATAGTTCATAACGCAGAACTCTTACTTTGTACACCAGCTCCTGGCATGTATTGTGATGCTAATCGTTCTTCATGAATGGTAGACTGGATAGACAACATCAAGCTTTGAACTTGTGTGTTTTCTTACATAAGAGATATGAACAGGCAGTAAACAGTTTAACAATGAGATATATTTCCCCTACACTCCTTATGTAAAACAAAGATGCATCTTGCTTTCTCTCTAACCATACATTTACTTACTATAATCTCAACCAATCTGACTTTGCACATCAAGCTGACAAGAAACTTTAACCACTCAGCCTTATAGCTGGTGATTACAAGTTTAAAAGCTCTGACTGCTTCTGTCTATGACTAGACTGCCTGAAAACTATCAATATAAATCTGCACGGTGAAGTCTCTGTCCACTTTGTGGTCAGTTACAGCTCTAGCCAATGTAAGGTCCTTCCCTTTCAAAAAAAGCAGTCAAGTTACTATTCCACATTGCACCCTACCATTTAAATTATAATCTGGAGTTTTGAACTCTCTGATTCTGAAACAAAGGCAGCAAGGCAATGCACCTCAAATTATGAAGTGAAATAGCTTTTCATCAATATTGAATGAAGGTGATTTATTAATTGCCCAAGATACTTATCAATACATGCAATAATTTCAGTCAAATTTGTCATCTGGAGCTTTCCATCATTCTCAGTTTAATCATTTCCATTTAAACACCTAAGCCAGTATGTCTTGAATTGAATCATAAGAGTCATAGAGTCACTTACAGCACAGGAGGCCATTCAGCCCATTGAGTCCATGCCAACTCTCCATGGAGCTATCCTGTCAGTCCCACTCCCCCACTCGATCCTCATAGCCCTGCAAGTCTATTTCTCTCAAGTGGCCACACAACTTGCTCTTGAAGTCATTGACTCCGCTTCCACCACCCTTGCGGGTAGCGAGTTCCAGGTCATTACCACCCGCTGCATAAAAAAAGCGCTTCCTCATATTTCCCTGTATCTTTTGCCCAAACTTTCAATCTGTATCCCCTGGTCCTTGTACCATTGGTTCATGGGAACAGTATTTCCTTGTCTGACTTATCTAAGCCTGTCATAATCTTGTACACTTCTATTAAATCTCCCCTCAATCTCCTTTGTTCTAAGGAGAACAAACCCAACTTTTCCAACCTAACCTTGTAACTGAATTCCTCCATCCCTGGAATCATTCTGGTAACTCTCCTCTGCACCCTCTCAAGGACCCTGACATCCTTCCTGAGGTCTGGTGACCAGAACTGGACACAATAATCCAGTTAGGGCCTAACCAAAGCTTTATAAAGGTTCAGCATAACTTTACTGCTTTTATACTCAAGACCTCTATTTATGAAGCCCAAGATCCCATATGCTTCAATAACCACTTTCAATATGTCCTGCCATCTTCACAGATCGATGCACATGCACCCCCAGGACCCTCTGTTCCTGCACACTCTTTAGAACTGTGCCATGAAGTATATATTGCCTCTCCCTATTCCTTCTACCAAAATGCATCACGTCGCAATTGTCAGTATTAAATTCCATTCTACCCATTCTGCTAGCCTATCTCTGTCCTGTTGCAGGTGGTTCATATCATCCTCGCTGTCTGCCACACCTCCAGGTTTGGTGTCATCAGCAAATTTTGAGAATCTACTCTGTATTCCAAGATCCAAGTCATCAGGAGAAGATGTTTGATTATAGGATCCTTGAATGGGGAAATGGATAAGGAAACAAAATCTGTAATTCAAGGATGAGTGTTAAGGTTGCAACAAAAGTAAGGAATGTCTTTGCAAAGAAATATTGCACTATGGGATGACATATGCAAATCTGACTGATTCCAAGGCTGTTTAGTAACCAGACATGTTTAGCAGGTTCACACATAGTTGAACAGCAATTGACTGCAGGAAGAATATGGAAGTTCTGACTTCTGATGAAAGGTCACAGACCTGAAACTTTAACTCTGCTTCTTTCTCCACAGATGCTGCCAGACCTGCTGAGTATCTCCAGCATTTTCTGTTTATATTTAAGTTAATTACAATGCCTGTTTCGATTGCCTCATAATAGCATGCTCATATACTGTTATGGTCAGTGCTGCAGGTCTGCTGAACTTGAAGCGCTTTGATTATATCCTCCGTAAACTTCAATTCATCCAAAGCTCTGCAGCCCATATCATGACTTGCACCGTCTCATTCACCTATCACTGTGCTTACTGACCTTAAGTGGCTCCCAGGCCAGCAATGCCTCATATTTAAAATTCTCATCCTTGAGTTCAAATTCCTCCATGCCCTTGCCACCTACCTACCACAGCAACAGTGAACTTAAGAACATAAGAAATAGGAACAAGTGTAGACTATATGGCCCATCGAGCCTACTCCGACTTTCAATACAATCATGGCTGATCTTCTGCCTCAATTCCACATCCACAATCCCCTGGGGCAGAGAATTGCAAACATTCACAACCCTTCGAGTGAAGAAGTTTCTCCTTACCTCAGTCCTAAATGATCGACCCCTTATCCTGAGAAATAGAGGGTAACCAAGAGGCTAATAAGAGTGAGGAGCTTAACGTAATTAACATCAGCACAGAAAAAGTATTGGAGAAACTTAAGGGACCAAAGAATGTTCTAGATTCCCCAGCCAGGGGAAGCAACTGTGTTTACCCTGTTAAGCCCCTTTAGAATCTTGTATGTTTCAATGAGATCACCTCTCGTTCTTCTAAACTCTAGAGTATGGACCCAATTTTCTCAGCCTCTGATCATAGGACAACCCTCTCATCCCAGGAATCAATCTAGTGGACCAATGCAAGTAAATCCTTCCTTAGATAAGGAGACCAAAACTCTTCACAGTACTCCAGGTGTGGTCTCACCAAAGCCCTGTACAATTGTAGCAAGACTTCTTTATTCTTGTACTCCACTCCCCTTGCAATAAAGGCCAACATGCCATTTGCCTTCCTAATTGCTTGCTGTACCTGCATGCTGACTTTCTGTGTTCCTTGTACGAGTGCACCCAAGTCTCTCTCAACATCAACATTTAGAAATTTCACACCTTTTAAAAAATATTCTGTTTTTCTATTCTTACGACCAAAGTGAATAATCTCACACTTCCCCACATTATACTCCATCTGTCAGCTTGTACCCATTCACTTAACCTGTCTATATCTCTTTGCAGCCTCTTTGTGTCTTCCTCACAGCTTACATTACCATCTATTTTCGTATCATCAGCAAACTTGGATGCATTATTCTCTGTCTCTTCGTCTGTCATTCATATAGATTGTAAATAGCTGAGGCCATAGCACTGATCCTTGCAGCAATCTACTAGTTACAGCCTGGCAACTTGAAAATGCCCCATTTATCCCTACTCACTGCTTCCTGTACATTAACAAATCCTCTATCCATGCTAATATATAACCCCCAACTCCATGCATCCTTATCTTGTGTATTAGCCTTTTGTGTGGCACCTTATCACATGCCTTTTGGAAATCCAAATGTACTACATCTACTGGCTCCTCTTTATCTACCCTACGAGTTATACCCTCTAAAACCTCTAATAAATTTGTCAAACACGATTTTCCTTTCATAAAACCATATTAATTTTGTCTGATAATACTATGATTTTCTAAGTGCATTGTTGGTGGGTGGCACAGTGGCGCAGTGGTTAGCACCGCAGCCTCACAGCTCCAGGGACCCAGGTTCAATTCTGGGTACTGCCTGTGCGGAGTTTGCAAGTTCTCTGTGACTGCGTGGGTTTTCGCCGGGTGCTCTGGTTTCCTCCCACAGCCAAAGACTTGCGGGTGATAGGTAAATTGGCCGTTGTAAATTGCCCCTAGTGTAGGTAGGTGATAGGGAATATGGGATTAGTATAGTGTTAGTATAAATGGGTGGTTGTTGGTTAGCACAGACTTGGTGGGTCGAAGGGCCTGTTTCAGTGCTGTATCTCTAAATAAAAATATTAACACTTCCTTTATAATAGATTCCAGCATTTTGCCGACGACTGATATTAGACTAACTAGCCTGTAGTTCCCTGTTTTCTCTTTCCCTCCTTTCTTGAAAAGCTGTGTTACATTTTCTAACTTCGAATCTGCTAGGACTGTTCTAGAATCTACAGAATTTTGGAAAATCATAACCAGTGCATCTACTGTCTCTGCATCTACCTCTTTTAGAATCTTAGGATGTATGCCATCAGGTCCTGGGAATTTGTCAGCTTTTGGTCCCTCAAGTTTCTCCAATACTTCTTCTCTGCTGATGTTAATTACGTTAAGTTCCTCACTCTTAGTAGCTTCTTGGTTACCCTCTATTTCTGATATGTAAATTGTGTCTTCTAATGTGAAGACACACAAAATATTTGTTCAACATCTCTGCCATTTTCTCGTTCCCCATGATAATTTCTCCCGTCTCTGCCTCTAAGGGGCCAACATTTATTTTAGCGACTGTCAAGAAAACATGCTATGCCAAATGAGGATTTTTAATTTATCGGTTGGAAATCTACATTAAACTTTTAAAAAGGAAAGCTGGGATCCTACATTTAATTTTTTAAAAAGCTGGCAGCCAAGATGACCACCACAATTTGCATTGTAATACCTCACTTTCCAGGACATCGAATTGGAGATGCATGTCTAACGAGGTCCCATCCAGGACAACGCCTCATGAATTTCGTATCAGCTAACAAATTCACTTCTAATGGCAAAACATTCAAAGGCATTTGAAACATTAACAGTGGAGACGTACCTCCAGAGGATGAACATTGAAACAATGAGACCCGAGAGAGATTGAGAATTCCT
The DNA here is from genome assembly GCF_036365525.1 of Heterodontus francisci. Lineage (NCBI taxonomy): Eukaryota > Metazoa > Chordata > Chondrichthyes > Heterodontiformes > Heterodontidae > Heterodontus > Heterodontus francisci. Next base: position 22,479,803 of record NC_090400.1, on the reverse strand, counting down.
CGACTTGAATCTAATTACATTGCAAATGAGGACACTGAACAATCATATGATTGCCTCCCCATCTGTGAAATACTAGCAGTCTTTTGCAAAAGGAAATGCTCCTGAGACTTTGAAGCAGTCAAGCTTTGAGTGCTAACCAGACAAAATCCCAGTGGGCTTGTGTGTGTGTGTCTCTCTCTCTCTTTCTCTATTTCTCCAGATATACTGCAAGTTTTGAAACATCTTTGCAACTGTGGAACATCCAAGTCTACCATTGCTACAGACAGAGACCCCGGGGAAGAAAGCCACCTACAACTCTGTCTCCAAGAAAAACCTGAACCCGGTGGGACAACCATGGAGTGCACTTCTACCAGCCAGAGACTTCATGATCACAACTTCAGCTGGAAGACAACAGAATTACCAGACCCCACAGACTGTATATTATTTTCATTTGTTCTGGACTCTAATTCAAACTAATTATCCTTCATCACACTGTAATCTATTTATGTGTATACAAGTCTTGTGTGTGTGAGTGAAAGTGTAATGTAGTTTATTATTTTGTTTAGATTGGGGTTTTGGTTAAGTACAATAAACTTATCTCTTTCTTGTTTAAACTCTAGAAAACCTGTCCAATTGGTTCTTTTATGATCTTCTTTGGCCTCCTTGTCTCGGGAGACAATGGGTAAGCGCCTGGAGGTGGTCAGTGGTTTGTAGAGCAGCGCCTGGAGTGGCTATAAAGGCCAATTCTAGAGTGACAGGCTCTTCCACAGGTGCTGCAGAAAAATGAGATTGTCGGGGCTGTTACACAGTTGGCTCTCCCCTTGCGCTTTTGTCTTTTTTCCTGCTAACTGCTAAGTCTCTTTGACTCGCCACACTTTAGCCCCGCCTTAATGACTGCCCGCCAGCTCTGGCAAACGCTGGCAACTGACTCCCACGACTTGTGATCAATGTCACAGGACTTCATGTCGGGTTTGCAGACGTCTTTGAAGCGGAGACATGGACGGCCGGTGGGTCTGATACCAGTGGCGAGCTCGCTGTACAATGTATCTTTGGGGATCCTGCCATCTTCCATGCGGCTCACATGGCCAAGCCATCTCAAGCGCCGCTGACTCAGTAGTGTGTATAAGCTGGGGATGTATGATCACAACAAAGGTAAAAGATAAAACACTCACTGAAGTCGTAAATGCATCCACTGTTTTTAAAAGGAATAAACCCTGTTGCGGTCAAACAAAGAGGAGGTCAAGAGGGGAGCCTTGTGACCCCTCCTCACCTGATCCTAACACTACTCTCTTCCTTTTTATACACCTGTAAAAGCTCCTCCCGTCTGTTTTAAATTTTTTTCCCCTTTTTTATCAACTCTTTGGTCACTCTTTCGTTTCTAAAACACATCCAATCCCCAGGCTTAGTACCAGGGATCAACCCTGGTTCAATGAAGAGTGCAGGAGGGCATGCCAGGAGCAGCACCAGGCATACCTCAAAATGAGGTGTCAACCTGGTGAAGCTACAATCCAGGACCACTTGCATGGCAAACAGCGGAAGCAGCATGCGATAGAGCGAAGCGAACCCACAACCAACGGATCAGATTCAAACTCTACAGTCCTGCCACATCCAGTTGTGAATGGTGGTGGACAATTAAACAACTGACAGGAGGAGGTGGCTCCACAAATGTCCCCATCAGTGCAAAAGTATTTGCAACAATCTTCATCCAGAAGTGCCGAGTGGATGATCCATCTCGGCCTCCTCCTGAAGTCCCAGGCATCACAGATGCCAGTCTTCAGCCAATTCAATTCAATCCATGTGATATCAAGAAACGCCTGAAGGCACTGGATACTGCAAAGACTATGGGGCCCTGACAACATTACGGCAATAGTACTGAAGACATGCTGCTGTACTAGCCACGCCCCTAACCAAGCTGTTCCAGTACAGCTACAACACTGGCATCTACCTGGTAATGTGGAAAATTGCCCAGGTATGTCCAGTACACAAAAAACAGGACAAATCCAACCTGGCCGATTACCGCCCCATCAGTCTACTCTCAATCATCAGTAAAGTGATGGAAGGTGTCGCTGATAGTCCTATCAAGTGGAACTTGCTAAGCAATAACTTGCTGTCTGATGCTCAGTTTGGGTTCTGCCAGGGCCACTCAGCTCCTGACCTCATTACAGCCATGGTTCAACAAAAGAGCTGAACTCAAGAGGTGAGGTGAGAGTGACTGCCCTTGACATCAAGGCAGCATTTGACTGAGTATGGCATTAAGGAGCCCTAGCAAAACTGGAGTCAATGGGAATCAGGGGCAAAACTCCTGGCATGCCCTCCCGCACTCTTCATTGAACCAGGGTTGGTCTCCTGGCTTGATAGTGAAATGGTAGAGTGGGGGATATGCCTGGCCATGAGGTTACAGATTGTGGTTGAGTACAATTCTGCTGCTACTGATGGCCTCATGGTTGCTCAGTTTTGAGTTGCCAGATCTGTTCGAAATCTATCCCATTTAGCACGGTGATAGTGCCACACAACACGATGGAGGGTATCCTCAATGTGAAGATGGGACTTTGTTTCCACAAGGACTGTGTGGTGGTCACTCCTACCAATACTGTCATGGACAGATGCATTTGTGACTGGTAGATTGGTGAGGATGATTTCAAGTAGATTTTCCCTCTTGTTGGTTCCCTCCCCCCTGCAGCAGTCCCAGTCTAGCAGCTATTTCCTTTAGGGTTTGGTCAGTAGTGGTGCTACTGAGCCACTCTTGGTGATGGACATTGAAGTCCCCCACCCAGAGTACATGATGATCCATCTCGGCCTCCACCTGAGGTCTCCAGCATCACAGTACCGCTTGATAGCACTGTCGATAACCCTGTCCATCACTTTGCTGATGATCGAGAGTAGACTGATAGGGCGGTAATTGGCTGGGTTGGATTTGTCCTGCTTTTTGTGCACAGGACTTACCAATTTTTCACATTGCCGGGTAGGTGCCAGAGTTGCAGCTGTACTGGAACAGCTTGGCTAGGGGTGTGGCTAGTTCTAGAGCACAGGTCTTCAGTACTATTGCCGGAATGTTGCCTTTCTAGCCCTTGCTACCCTCAGTGCCTCTTCGAATTGGTGTTCAACATGGAGAAGCACTGATTCATCAACCGAGGCGGTGGCGGTAGCTGGTAATCGGCAGGAGGTTTCCTTGCCCATGTTTGACCTGATTCCATAAGACTTCATGGGGTCCGGAGTCAATGTTGAGAACTCCCAGGGCAACTCCCTCCCGACTGTATATCACTGTGCTGCCACCTCTGGTGGGTTTGTCCTGCTGGTGGGACAGGACATACCCGGGGATGGTGATGGTGGTGTCTGGGACATTGTCTGCAAGGTATAATTCCGTGAGTATGACTACGTCAGGCTGTTGCTTGACTAGTCTGTGGAACAGCTCTCCCAACTTTGGCACAAGCCCCCAGATTAGTAAGGAGGACTTTGCAGGGTCGACAGGGCTGGGTTTGCCGTTGTCGTTTCTGGTGCCTCGGTCGATGCCGGATGGTCCGGGCAGTTTCATTCCTTTTCTTAGGCTTTGTAGCAGTTTGATATAACTGAGTGGCTTGCTAGGCCATTTCAGAGGGCATTTATGAGTCAACCACATTGCTGTGGGTCTGAGGTCACACGTAGGCTAGACCAGGTAAGTCAACTCATTCTGCCCGTTATCGTAGAGAAAACTGTGCCAATTTTCATACTCTAAGATAGAAAATAAAGTACTGGAGCTTTTACTGAGGTTAGTCTGCTGCTCTTGACCATTTTCACCACAGCTATTTTCCACACACTGGGGTACTTGTTTAAAAGTTTTCTACACTCAGGGCATGGCAGTACATCAGTAGATCTGGCAATGTAACCAAGTTCTCAGTAGGACAGCTCACGGCTATTTTACGTGGTTAGCTCTAAGATTTATACCAGTTGAAATCTAGTACCCAACCAATTAATAGAACAGCATTTCCTTTGGTGACATTGTGGTATTTTCTTTAAATTTGAGAAACCGAGATGATTGTTGAAGGCCCATTGTGCCTGACACTATGAAGCTTGAAAAGAGTAAGAGAGGATGAGGTGAATTACATATTATTTAGGTGATGTAAAGCCTGGGTTTTAAAATTATGAAAATTGTAGGTGAAATACTGGGTCAAGACTTCCAACATTTTGGGTACTAAGAATGAGATAGAGTGGGAAACAGTGTAAGGTCCCTTCCTTTCAATATAGCACGAACTGCTCTTAAAGTTGCCCATGATACACAGATTTTTAATAACAGGGAAATGAAGATGATCTCAACATGTGCTCATGTTCTTTGTTTCTCTCCCTCCTTGATCAGTTGGAAGTAACAGTTTTACATACACTACTGAAGCTCCAATACATTGAAGTGTATTACTTACACAGTTTTTTTATTCATTTGCGGGATGTGAGTCATGGGCAAGACCAGCAGTTATTGCCCATCCCTAACTGCCCTTCAGAAGATGGTGGTGAGCCACTTACTTGAGCTGCTGCAGCCCATGTGGTGTAGATACATCCACAGTGCTATTGGGAAGGGTTTTCCAGGATTTAGACCCAGTGACTGAAGAAATGGCGATATAGTTCCAAGTCAGGATGGTTTGTGACTTGGAGGGGAACTCGCAGGTGGTGGTGTTCTCATGTGTCTGCAGCCCTTGTTCGTCTAGGTGGTAGAGATCGCGGGTTTGGAAGGTGCTGTCAAAGGAGCCTTAGCAAGCTGCTGCAGTGCATCTTGTAGATGGTATACACTGCTGCCACTGTGCGTCAGTGGTGGAGGGAATGAATGTTGAGGGTGGTAAATGGGGTGCCAATCAAGCGGGCTGCTTTGTCCTGAATGGTGTCGAGCTTCTTGAGTGTTGTTGGAGCTGCACCCATCCAGGAAAGTGGAGAGTATTCCATCACACTCCAGACTTGTGCCTTGTGGATGGTGGACAGGCTTTGGGGAGTCAGGAGATAAGTTACTTGCCGCAGGATTCCCAGCCTCTGACCTGCTCTTGTAGCCACAGCATTTAAGTGGCTGGTCCAGTTCAGTTTCTGGTGCATGGTCCTTTTCACCTTTCCTTTTTGGCCTCCTTGTCTCGATAGACAATGGGTAAGTGCCTAGAGGTGGTCAGTGGTTTGTGGAGCAGCGCCTGGAGTGGCTATAAAGGCCAATTCTGGTGCTTGGTAACCCCTAGTTAAATCACATCCTAAACAACGAAACAAGATTTTCGTGTTGCCATGTTACATCTCAGAGCTATACCTATGGATATAGGCTTACAGTCACCAGCAGAGATCATGTTTAGGAGACAAGTGAGAACAATTCTGCTAAGCCATCATCTGTCCAAATTCTCCGAGATGCGGGAGACACGGCTCGAAAAACAAGAGAGAATGAAGATGGTCCATGACCGACACGCAGGGGCAGAACTACCTCAACTACACGTAGGACAAAA